>NW_010973092.1:5189581-5202805 GCF_000737465.1 Haliaeetus leucocephalus
CTCGCTGCCCGGTTCGGTTCGGTTCCCCCAGAGCCTCCCCCCGCGGGAGAGCCCGGGCTGCGGTTGGCGCAGCTGGTGGGATCCCCCGATGAGGGGCTGGAGGGAACGAAACAGGGCGATGAGCCGGCCCGAGCCGGCCTCACGGGGGGGCGAGCGGGAAGGCAACGGGTAGAGGAGGGGAGGGAGCAGCTGCTGCCTCCCCAACATCCATCCACCCACCCACCCTTAGTCCTTCTGTCAGTGCCATTACCTCCGCACCTCGAGAGAGCTGGCCTCTGGGGAGACGGTGGATGAGCCCTAACTACTGTAAATCCTTGCAATCTGTAGACTAAAGAAAAAGTTTCAGCGGACTGAAAATCCCCCGCGAGGTAAAGCCCACGCACGGGGCGGCCGCAGGAGAGGACCCGGGATGCTCAGACCTGCCGATGAGGGTCCCAGCCCCCCCCCGAGGTCTCCCCGCTCCCTCCTCAGAAAGCGGGACCTAGCCTCCAGTTCCACAATTTGTAAAAATCTTGCTGTCCTTCCGCGCAATCTCTCAGGGCAAATGCATGCTGCACGGGCAATATGGGTCCTTCTAAACTGCAGGTGCTTTTTAGCCTGAAGCACTGGACTAAATCACATTTGCCATTTTTATTCCAATTGATACAAATGCAGGGACTTTTACATAAATCTTTTTTTCCTCGTTTTATTAAAAGATTTTCCCAATCTTATTCTGCAACAATGAGGCCCTAGAGGTTAATTATAATAAAGACAAGAAGCATTTGCTTTCTTCATCACTCTTCCATTCACAAAATGTTCTTGTGCAAAGGAGATAAGTAGAAGTATCAAGAGATTTCTCTTGCAAGATGCCATTCCATCTCTTTTGTAAATAAATTACCTCTTTCTTCTACATTCCTCCTCAAACCATGTCCTCAGCCTAAGTTTCATACATCTTTTAAAATATATCAGCAATGACAATTGAACCTTCCGCACGAGGGTTTTGAAAGCTTTTTGAGATTCTTAACTAGTCCTCACCCCCATTCTTCAGATAAGAAAACTTAACACACCTGGAAGTTAAAGGACTTTGATAAAGTCGCATGGGGATGGAGAGTCAAGAGTCCTGCTGTTTAAACACTGTTTGGCAGCCTCCCCATAAACAGAAGAAATACAGATAAAGCCATGAAGTGAAACCTCACCCGGGATTCAGGCAAAATTCCTGCATGTTCCCTTTGAGAATCCTGTTAAACTATCAGTTTAAGACATCCAGATCCTCAAGTAATTCCCCAGTGTCCATTCAGCCTTACGCTCCTGATGCACAATGTGCAAAACTGCAAGACACAAGAGTTCAAACCGGAGAAAAAGTAACTATACTAAAAATGGCAGAATTTACCTAGAAAACGCAGGCTAGAGCTCGTTTCCACTAAGTCCCTCAGTAATCATAAAAAGTCCAGAGCAGGTCCTGAAATTGCTGTGAAGTACCCGTGTATTTTTATTAACACATATATTTTAAAGAACAAAGTATTAGGCTTTCCCCATAAAAATCTACATCTCACCTCAGTCAACCAGGGAACCAGGCACCTAGGTTGAACCAAACCAGCAATACCTTCTTATGTGCTTTGCCCCACCAGCGCATATACCACTGGACTCGCTGAGTGCCAATAGCAACCGTGGAAAGGCAAATCCCAGTGACAGACAAGAGCAAACCAGTGAACAGTCCTTGCTGGAATGGGATGAAAGCCTGTTCCAGTAATCGGAGATTAACTTTATAGCAGTCTTGCAAAATAATCATGACTGGGTAACAACCCCAATACGAAAATTTCTTGCTTGTTTTTAAGTGCAAGACTGGTATCTTGAAAAAGCACCCAGTTAAAAGGAATTAGTGACACCTGATAGGTGGAATTTTTCCAGCCTCTTTCAAAAATTCCTAGTCACGATTCGTCCTAAATTCCTCCTACATCTCATCTACCTTCAGTCACTGACAACCATACAACCGATGCTCAGAGTAGAAAGGTCCACAGAACGCCTGCTCCAGCCAGTACCACTGTCCCTTGGCCCACCAAAACCTTTCCAGACCCCTGCGACAATCTTCAGATCTACCGAGAGACCAAACCCCCCAACTCTAACGAGCCATAGAGAGAGGAGAGATCAAAGCATTGCCAGTGTCCCTGAGACAGCAAGGAATTTCTTCAATAAAAATGCCAGGAAGGGAGGGGAATAAAAACAATCCCTGCCAATCTGATCCAAAACTCTCTCCTAGCCCGAAGTCCGGCAGCTGGTTTAACCCTGAGGTTGTTAAGTAAAGCACATCGAGTGCTTCCGAGAATTTAATTCTGTGAAGACCACAAATATGCTCAGACAACACCCTGTCAATCTCCACAGCTTCACCAGAAGCCAGAAAAAGCCCCCTCCCCAAAACCCAGCAGAAAGCAAACCACATCAAGGTGGAAAAAAACCCTTTCTGGCTCTGCAAGGCAAACTGGAAAAGCCCCGAATCACGGGATCACACAGCTTAAACACAGCGCAAACAACGATTCAGGAACCCTCCACTCCCCTATATATACCTGTTTCCAGGTATATACCAATATACATGTTCCAAAGATCCATGTCATAAACAAGTTGCTGTCTTTAGCAGCTCTCCTTTTTAGTTGCATAATCCCCTCCACGAAATTATTAATCAACTTTCTTAAAAAACTATGGCTTCTGCACTGAAGAGCTGTGAAAAGTATACGCAAAACACCACATTCACGGAAGCTTCCGAGGCTGCATCTTCTCAGCCTAAATGATTTTTCATTGTGTTTTTTTAAAAGAGATATATATATATTTTTAGATAAACACATATGTTTATCTAGATAAACATATATTTTTTATAAATGTATGTATTAAGTGTGTGTGTATATATATTTATCTTTGAGTGACCAACCTGATCCAACCCTGAAGTTGGTCCTGCATTGAGGGGTGTTTGAACCAGACCACCTCCAGAAGTTCCTTCCAACTAAACTTCTTCTATGATTCTAATCAAATAAACGTTCATTTAGATAGCGCTGTATTTAGACCATATGTTTTCTGGGAACAGGTCCGCTAAGGAAATTAATTTAAGAAAAACAGTGAAAGGCACCTACTGAAATAGATGCCTTGGTACCTCAGCGGCTAACTGAAGTCACTGGAGGTGGTACGTGGGTACTGCGCTGGCTCCCGATGGACCCGGAGCACGAGGTGCCTTGGCAGAGAAGTCCTGACGGTATTTGCTGCCCAGCCGCTGCTAGAATTTAGAGCATGCCATATTGCTTTCACATAACAAGACCAAAACAGCAGCTAAAATTTAGCTACTACAGCGACTCACAGGGATCCCAAGTTACCACAAGGTTCAAAAGGAAGCTCTAGGAGACCTTCTAGGTAGGGACCTTCCCAGAGCTGGAATCAGTGATGTTTTGGCAGCTGAAGCTTAAGAGGTAAGAGACTCCCACCGAAGCACTGTTTTCTGAAGCATGTGTTTTGTAGAGGAGAGAGGGCTGGAGCATCCACCCCAGCACTCTCCCCCCACCAGGACCCTGCTCCCCAAGCAGAGATGCTGCAGAAGCCATCAGCATCTCCAGCCTCCGGGACTGTTGCCCTCTGCTGGTACGTGTCCTGTCTGCCGCAGGCCAGCAAAACTGGGGTTTATGAAATATGTTTTCCTTTAATCTTTAACATAAATCACCTTTCCTATAAAAATAGCGGGTTTACTCCAGTAGTTTCATCGTAACATTACCACCTTTAGAATAACCACCCCGGCCATCTTCACCCGAGGCTGTGATTTCTGGGGCATAAGCCATTCTATCGCTCACCCTACCCAGCAGTAACAGATCTGCTGAAAACGTTCTTCCTGCTCCTCCTCTTACTCTTTCCTGTAGCAGACACAATTGATGTCACCCGCAGTCAGCTATGTCAGAAGCACAGACTTCCTGCCCTGTAGTCATATTACGTACTTATCAGAAACTCGCTGGAAGATTTTCAGATAGATTTTATGGTTTAGAATTGAGCGCTCAAAAGGAAAAATTAACTTTCAGGAAGAAAGCTGTGAAAACAGCTCTTGTGGGCACTGGAACAAAGGCAAAGGCCAGTATTCAGATGCCCAAATACTACCAAGTCCCTCTGCCTCATGAGCCCTTAGTTTTGACTCCCATTTCTGCACCTACTGAAGTGTACAGTTCTCGCTACAGGCTGAACACATGGACTTGAGAAAAAATTTAGGCTATGGTCCAAAACGTGGGATTTTTTTTTTCCCCAAAAATTTTTGCTTAAGATATCATTTTAATGTGATTCTTTGTCTTTATACTATATCCCTTATTGCTTCCACTACTACCTTCTGCAATTAAGGGGAAGCTACCCATAGGCTTCATAAAGATGATGTATGGCTTAATTAATATTTGTATACTGTAACTCTGAGAGACCAGCATAAACAAACCTATTCTCACTCAGCATCTCACCACCCCAACCCAAGTCTCTTTACTATTACTCCTTGTATACTCATTGCCTCGCTCTCTTCTCAGAATTTTTTAAAACATTTCATTTTTTTATTCTTTGCAAAAGCCAAGAAACACAGCCCACCACCCTAGTATCATAACACAACATGCCGCAATATTAACGCGAATGAGTAAATCACACAGCTGCCACACACGAAAATTTAGGCAAGATTATTTCTGCAGGCACATTATTTTACCTGAACGGAAAAAGCTGTCTCATGCAGCATGTCCTCCTCGCAGATAACGGATTGTCCTTCATTACCCTGCTTGGTATTTCCTGGGCAAACACCTTTTTCTGCTCAATCTCCATAGCATATTCAGAGTGAGAACCGCATGTCAGGGGCTCAGCTCGGGTTTCTGGTCACTTACTGGACTTTTGCGGTGTGCTTTTCAGGGCTCAGCTTTCCCATCCTCTCTCTCCACGCAGAAGTGCACCCTGTGAGGGAGAAAGAAAACACACTTTGAGAAGGCATTAGAGCGCATGTGGCACCAGCTCGTTGCAACACTTTTGGCCTAGAGCAGCACCAGCAATGAAACAAGCTCAGCTCTTCCTTCCAAAGGCGATGTTTCTCAACATCATCTCAGCTGACTCCCCAGTACACAGAAATCAAGACCTCCCCATTGCCACCAGCTACACACAAACTCAACGTTAACATTTCCGAAACACACGTGGTGCTCATTCATCACCAAGCTCATTCCTCAAAGAGGTTTTAAAAGTAACATTGGTACCACAGAGCAGAAGCCCCAATTCTAGCTGGTGCTGGGTGAGTAAAAGAAAACTCCAATAACAACTTCTAAATAATATAATTAGAGAAAAAATAATTTGCCTACATTTAATATTGCAGAAAATAACGGACGGGTGGGCCTAAAGGCAAAAAGGCATGGCAATTCGCTCCAGGTTACTCACTGCAAAGGCTTGAAACACCCCCCCCACCCTTTGCTCCTGGGGATCTCTCTTTTTCAGGAGGATACATCGCCACGAAAATAGTAGTAGAAAGCTAGCATTACTTCTCTTGCAGAATGCACTTTGCTAAAGAGCCTATGCAAGAGGCATTAGCATTTACAGCTGCAACCATCCTGCAGTCCAGCAGTGATCTCAGGGGGAGAAGCCCTGAACTTGCAGACAGACAGGACTCAGGAGCTCTCTCCAGTAAACGGAGCATCGTTATTCCAACAGGCCCAAATGAAGTCACACAGTGACGGACTTTGGCCAAATTTGTTATCCAGTAAACTTAAAAGATTACTAAAACCTGAAAAGCTACTAGCTAGCCACATAGAGAGAATTGGGAATTTAGCATCAGAAATCTTCCACGACTCTGCAATCCAGCCAGGGAGCAGCCAGTGAGCCCAAAATCAGAGGACATCCCTTTTGAGGAGGGAGGGGACCTGGAGGATGAAATGGGAGTAAACTATTTCAAAACACAGCTGGCAGTGCTGTGCTTTTATACTCTAGCTAGGTAAGCACAGCCTCCTCCCAGGGCCATGCCCTGCCACATTGTCGTAATTTGTTCATCAGGTCGTGTGGCTGGGAGAGGGAGGCTTTCCCCTGAAGCTGTGTTAGTATCCAGTAAAAAAACCACGATTATTGATCCACAGAGAAATAGAACAAGTAAAAAGACCATGGACCTCCAGTCCCAAACACTACTCGTGCATTTTATCCAGCATTGCTTTAATCCAAGTCTATGCTGGAAACGGGGACTGGACTCCTGACCTTTCTTCCCAGTCAGTGCCTGCAGTGACTAGACTCACGCTTCCTTCCCTCCAGGATTTTTTGGAAAGCAATATTTCTTACAAAACAGAAAAAGTCCATTGTAAAACCACAGAAAGCAACAAAAGTTACAGAAATGACAGAAGAGACTGAGATGATATTCATCTTTTATATTGACTAGATTACAGACTAACAGCATATTTTCAGATGTGTAGCTTTGCATGCCTTTCAGTTCAAAACTGTATTCCCAGCAAGAACAGGGCTTCTGTGAGACAAACTAGTTGGCAATTGCATGGTATAAAGTAGCATTTGAACAACTGAAGTATTTTCAGATTCGTCAGCTCATTCTGCTTCTAAAGAATTTTTCTGCAATGTTCATCAGTGATTTGTACTTTGATGGTAGTGAGCAAATGTACATCTTGACATATTTCCAGCCAGAAACTTAATCCCTTTCTAAACTGGCATCAATTCCTTACTGCATTACACATGAAAAGAGGCATTTATAGTAATGTAATGTACATGTAATATGTATCAAAATTATACATAGCTTTACATAGTGTAGTTTGATTTTTTTTTTTTTGAGGAAGAGCTGTTCTTTCCACATCTGTGTATTTTCCATTTGTGAAAGCATTCAGGAATGAAACTGTACGCATCAAACTAAGAGGGTTAATATCCAGATGCCTCAGACAGATGGCATTATTAGTCTGACTGGGCTTGACATCTAGTTTTCAAAGTTAAGGAGCTTTGGTTACTTGGATGGCTGACAGTCTGAGAATAGCCAGTGCTCTAAGCTTGATGCTTTCTGTAATAGAAATAGGCAATACTACAGCTTTGCCTAACAGACATTTAGCAAAAAAAAGTTACACCAAGATCAACCACACTGAGAAAGTACTTAAGAAAATGCTGTTGCAACTTTTAGTTTAGGACTCCTACTGGCAAAGGCTGAACCAAGGACAGAAAACAGTACTAGAATTTTATTTTTCATGCTGCTGGGTTTTTTGCTACAGCCTAGACCTGAAGTGTTCCATCTTTTTAACTGTTCAGTCTATTCAGCAGATAGGAGAACTACAGGAAATACAAGAATCTGAAGAATGTCTCTCTTCTACACCAAACTACAGCTTTACAGCCCTTGCTCTTTCAGTGTTCCCACTACTCATTTTCCCCACAAGATGGGTTAGATATTTCTAAGGGGAACATAGATATGATTAAAACACTCTTAGAAGCATATGAACAAGAGGTATCAGTTCAAAAGTAGCTATATATTTCCTCCCCTTTATATATAACAGAAATCAAGGAGAGTTCTGAGAGCAGAGAAGGCATAAAGACTAGGATTTGTCAAAGGAACATCGAGGAGGAAAGCACCTACTCCATCAGCCCCTTTACAAGTCCTAGTATGCAGGTAAATGATAGAAAATTCCTAGGTAAAGGTACATAGCAGAAAGACTTTCATCTTGTTACAAGAAATATACATCTGACACCAGTCGATAGTAGTACTTACATTACAGTACAAATAAATACTCATTAAAGTTAAGTAGAAGTAATGTACGTGTGTGCATATACATGCACATACCAGTAATAACAGAGTAGTAATACTTCAACAGGAGACCTAAAAAAAGCCCATTAACAAAACCAAATCGTGCTTGTTCAGGCTGGCTCAAAACTCTTTATGGTGCGCTTGCATCGTGAAATACATTTTAAAGTGAAGCAGGGATGTAACTGTTTTATTCATTTAAGAAATACAAAAATGACAAGCGGAAAACTCATCTTTAAGGGATGCATACACCAGATCACAGAGTCAGTTTTGGAAAAAATACGAAATAACCCATTGTTTTATAAACTACACCTCTGGCTAAGGTGAAAGACGGAAATTTTGGGGGCACACTTTCAATCACCTAATATTAATCCAAGGTATTATATACAGACACGGAGTTTGAAAGACATATTGGAAATTCCTTCTTCCTATTAAATAGCTTAGAAAGCAGAGGTCCATAACAACGTATACCATGTAAATGTGGTACAAACTGTTGATGACGTGATAAACACTAATCCGTAACAGCTACAACAGGACAAGCAATCCTTTTAAAAAAGGCTTGGATAAGCTACCTTCTATTAGAATACCAATCATCTCGCAGACTGTAGGAGCAAAATCCTACTCTCACAAAATGCACCATGTTTTTGTTTACTGTGTGCACATCAGAAGGGTGCCCTCCAGTTTTATTTTTTAGATTAACAATTTAAACCAAACTTCTGCATTTTAGAAAGCACATTCTGAGGTACATAGAAAAAAGAAGCTGCTCTATTTTCAGACTTGAATGGGAGGTCGGGGTCCTCAGCACCACTCAAGGCTCAGACCCTTTTCAGCAGCAATAGGAATGCCATTAGATTGCGACAATAGTATCAGCTGACAGGGCAGGATAATAAACCAGTGTTCTGACCTAACCCTATCGACTTAGGTCTTCCAATGCTAAATGAAAGCAAAATTTGCTTTACAGAAGGGATCCAAGTTGGGGGGGAAGAACACCATAAAGCGTTTGAGGACTTTAAATTACATTTTTAACCATCTTAAATATTTCGGCTTCACTGATTGTTAAGTACGTATGCACAAAGTATCTGATAAGAGTTCAAGCACACCTCCTGTCAGTGCCCCCGCTGCGCACACCGCTGGCCTCCCAGCAGGTCTGCACTCCTGTAAGCAGAACTGGGAGTCCAACAGCTAGTACTGCAGCTGCACCACTTGCAACTACTTCAACACACAACACAAACCCAAAAGCTTACTCAACTCTGGAGGGTAAAGATTGTCCACCTAAGTATGCTACGCAAGCCTGCAGGGCAAAGCACAGCTTTTGTTTTGCAAATCTGTCACAGCTGTAACACAGTCAGTGACCCACAGAGATTTACTGTGATCAAAGCTGTTTCAGCTGTTACTGCTGTTCTAAACTACCTTTTCATCACCTAGTGTTAAAACAAACAAGTGAGAGGTACTTCCACCGATTTGTGCAAGTATCAATTAATTACTTATACAGGTGTTTAGCATGTTTCCCTTTAATGCAGTAGTCATCAGTATTATAAAAGTGTATGTTAGGCTAATAAAATTAGCCAAATAAAATTTACAAGTCACACAAGAAGCAGAATCAAGAACAAATCATACTTTAGATTAGACATGAATACCCATTACTATTAAAAAAAAAAGCGACATTACAACACACTGTGCTATACTGTGATACTATAGTCCCTGAAAAGCTTTGTTTTGGGAAATTTCTTTTTGTTCATGCAGATTACAAAAATAAAAAGAACATCTGTGTTTAAAGAAAACTACTGCACTTTTACTTTCATTATTAAATGCTGAAAGTAAACTAATTGCTCTCACTTCCTATTTCTCACAGGTGAAACCGACACAATCCAGCATTCATTCCTGAACAGAAGGCCATTAAATTATTGAGATAATTTCAGACGCATACACTTCAGAACTAAACTACAAACTAAGGAACAGCAAACTAAAGTTACTTTATTTCTATCTCCATGACCATCCTAGAGCAACTGTGCAGTCACAAACTTCTTTACTTACATGCCAGCTATATATTTCATTTCATCTTAGCTCTTCCTACGCACCTCTATGCAGACAAATCCACCCAGGGGTCAGAAAATTACTAAATACCATTAAAAGCAAAGCTTTAGCAACAGACCTTCTGTTTACTAGAAACCGTACTAGATACATGTAGCCTTTAAGTCACTGTGTCTTTAATGCTACCCAATACAGACTTGCATCTCTTACTATACTCCACAGTACATCCTAGCATTACTGCCCCTCATTAAACACGCGCTCACACGAGTTACCTGCATTGTCCCAAGGAAGTTCTTGCTCCCAAGAGACAAAAGTCAGAGCAGAGCAAGTCCCACCTACTCGAGACACTCACCACAGAACACTGTTAAACAGATTACAATCTTTTGAGAGAGAAATTAGGTAGCATACTCCCTAATATAGGTGCAATTTCTCGGATCTACTTTTTATTCTAGAAAAGACATTAGTCCTACAAGAAGACTATTACGTACAGATAATCAAACAGCATATTTCAGTACAACAGTTCTCGAAATCGAGCCATAGCTTGGCAAAACTCTCAGATTTCACACATGAAGTAACTTTTCTAAAAAAAACCTACTCATTTCTAGTATCAACATATTCTTTCGCGGCACATAACATGTGAAAATACTATAAAACTACAGCTGGCATACAAACTTTACCTTCCCAAGTCAAATGACAAGCCCCATCACAGAAGTGAATTTAACTATTTCTTTCGAAACCAGGCTGTCCCCTGATAAGGTTAAGGCAATTCACCGTTGCAAGGGACTAAATCATATGCCCCAACTGACACAAGACCTAGAACTCAGTAGTCCACTTCAGCTACAAAAAGGCAAGCTGTGCTTCAAGTGAAGTTCAAGGACGACTGTCCAACATGGTTTTAAAGCGCAAAGGTAAAGTCAAAAACTTCAAGCCCAGTGAACTGAAATAAAACCAACCACCTGAAGCTATCTGCCAACAAGAGCTGGTCTTGCAGCGTTTTACAAATACTTCTCTGAAATGACTTGCACTTTCAACAACTTATCAGTGATACTGGTTCACAACAGAGGCTAACAAGCTTTTGAAATAAAAAAATTACAATATAATTGCAAATAGCAAGTTACTTAGAACCTATTTATAAAAGCTAAGCCAAAGAGAACGAGTTTCACCAAGAGAGCCATAAATTACCAGAATCAAGAGGAAACTCAGTTCTTGGTTTAAATCCTGATGATACCAAAAGGTTGTCCTGTTTATTTAAGCTCACATAGGTAATTAAGTTGATGCTAGTTTTACTTCTAATAGCAACAAAGACTCATTTCAACTAAAATCAGCATCAGGTTAGACTGACACCAAAGACTGACAATACCTTGAAATTTCATGCGAAATCCTTCAGCCCAGAAGCACAAAGACCTAGACATTTAACTTTCCACTGGAATCAGCGGGAATTACGTGCCTAATATCTTGCATATCTGGAGCAAAGCCAAAAATCAGCTTTTAAGATGCAGCCCCATAAAGCATCAGCATTAAAGACTAAGTGCTTAGAAACCTGAAGTCAAAATAACTTTGTACTTTTT
The DNA here is from genome assembly GCF_000737465.1 of Haliaeetus leucocephalus. Lineage (NCBI taxonomy): Eukaryota > Metazoa > Chordata > Aves > Accipitriformes > Accipitridae > Haliaeetus > Haliaeetus leucocephalus. Next base: position 5,200,901 of record NW_010973092.1, read on the forward strand.
AAATCCATGCCCCGTACCACACATACTCTCACTCAAGCATATAAAGGAATTCAAATCTTTATTTGATATCCATAAACCCATAAACGTTGCTATTCTATATTTCTATGCAGGAAGGCAGTTTTCCCCTAAAACATTATGCTTTTTAATAAACAACAAACTTTAATTCTATTGCGTGAAAGGGCTACAAATATACATTTGTTAATCAAGCAGACTACACAGATATTTTTGCTTTACAACTGGCACCTATGTTACTGGTACACTTAGCTGGCTCATTTATCATAGCACTTTGCCCACGTAGTTTAGATTATCGCTTTTTGAAATATGGGCAACTGCAATTATTTAAAAAAACAAAAAACAAAAAAACGTGCTCAGGCAGGTATTGCAAATCCATTCCTTTTTTCCAGTGAATACTCATGGAGCCCATCTTTATTCACATGCAGATGTCATTGCATTCTACACCAGTCATCTAGTGGCATAAAATAACTTTCAAAAGTCTAGTACAATTGTTAGCAAACCAATTTTACTCCTGCTGTAACGAAGCCTGCAGCAAGGGGGCTGCCATCCTGTCGGTAGATGGTGCTGTGAGAGATTCTCGGGGAACTTTAACGAAGGACAATAGTTCAGAGTGAAAAGTCTGTTAACCCGGTACTATGAAAACAAGTATGCGTTTAATAGGAGGGATAAATGTCGACCCTTTCCTGGAAGGAATCATACACAGACAAACCGATAAGAGGACTTGAAACTAAGCAATTGGAAATTCTGAACATTTTATATGAATGAAGCACATGCTTAACACAAACTATTTCTTCAAAACTACACAGTACATACGTTGATGGAAAAGTCCTATAGAAAAAATTGACCAACCATGTCAGCACGTCAAACTGCCTAGTACAAGATGGTGGATGCACACAAACTGCGTGAGAACGAGTATTTAAAAAACAGACCACATCCACGGATTAGCACTTCAAAAATTTCTCTGTCGAGTGTTTGAAAACCAATAAATCCACTAGGGGGGTAGCAAAAAAAGTCAATCAGGACCTTTACTGGCAATAAAATATTTACTCTAAGTACATAGAGCTTTTAAAGCAGAGGAACATTTGCTTCAAACCTAGAAAAGCCATAGAACCGTACGGAATGGATCCTAGGAAAAAAAATTAGACATGTAAAGGTCAATGAACACAATGATTTATTTAAAAAATAAAAAACGTAAAAACGATTTTTTTTTTCCTCCTTTACAGAAATGTTAATTTCAGTCATGGGATCCGAGTAGATTTTGTAGAAAAAAATGTAGTAGCCAGGTATCGAGTCCTTACAACAAAGGAAATTCCCCCATAACCCTCCCCAGTTTTTACTCCAGATCAGCAAGACACTTCCCACCCCGTACCCCCAAAAAAACAAATTAAAACAAGACATTTTTCGTTGCTAGTATAAAAACGACCAAGGTCCAAGTAATAATAAAAAAATAGAGTCCATCAATGACTGTAACACAAAGTATGTGTATGTGGGGCCCAGTCCATCTTCAGAGAGAAAGAAGTGGCACAGGCAGCAGAGGCGACCCCCAGGGGGCATTTAGGAGCTGCTCCCACAGCAGGGAGGCATTTAAAAGGAGCTGCCCTTCGGCGAATGAGGGGAGAAACCATTTAGAAGCTGCCCCGTATCAAAGGGAGGGCTCTCCACGCCACCCCCAATGGGTATGGGCGCTCCAGCTCAGAAAGAGCCGCCCCCGTAGCCTCCCCCACCATAGCCTCCTCTGTACGGTCCACTGTTACTGCGGCCCCCCCAGTTGCCGCCCCCTCCTCCACCTCCTCCGCCGCTCTTCATGGGGCCGTACGAGGACTGGTGCTGGCTGTAGCTGCCGAACCCGCCGTACCCGTTGCCGTAGTCGCCGCCTCCCCCGCCGCCGCC
>NW_010973092.1:5202815-5270190 GCF_000737465.1 Haliaeetus leucocephalus
CCCCCCCCCCCCCCCCCCCCGCGTTCGCCGCCGTAGCTATTGTAACCGCCGCCTCCCTTGGAAAGGCCGTTGTGATCCCGGTTGCCGGATCCGCCGCCGCCCCGACCCCTTCCTCCTCCTCTGCCTCCCCGGGAGGGCCTGGAAGAGCCGCCGCCGCCTCCCCCGCCCGACTGGATGTCCTCCTTGGGCACGGCCTTCTTGACCTCCACGCGGTGGCCCTGGATGGGGTGGAACTTGACCACGGCCGCCTTGTCGGCGGCGTCGTGGTTCTGGAAGTAGACGAAGCCGAAGCCGCGCTTCTTCCCGCTCTGTTTGTCGGCGATGATCTCGGCCTTCTCCACGGGGCCGAACTGGCTGAAGTGCTGCACCAGGTCCCCTTCGCCTACGTCCCCTTTGAGGCCGCCCACAAAGAGCTTCTTCACCTTAGCGTGGGCCCCCGGTTTGGCCGAGTCCTCCCGGGACACGGCCCGCTTCAGCTCCACCGCGTTCCCGTCCACGGCGTGGGGGGAGGCGGCCATGGCGGCGTCGGCCTCCTCCACCGCCGAGTAGGTGACGAAGCCGAAGCAGCGGGAGCGCTTGGTCTGCGGGTTGAGCACGACCACGCAGTCGGTGAGGGTACCGTAGGCCGCGAAGTGCTCCCGCAGCCCGGCCTCCGTGGTCTGCACGTTCAGGCCGCCGATGAACAGCTTGCAGAGCTGCGAGTTCTCCATGCTGCCGCCGGTGCCGGGGCTGCGCCTGGGCCTGGCGCCGAGACTCCTCCTCCTGTTGGGGGGCAGCTCCGAAGGTTTTTTCCCCCCCTTCTCCGTCTTGCCGCTTGCTTTCCCCCTCGCTCGCTGCCAACAGCGCGACCTCACGGCTGCGGCAGCCGCCGGCGATGGGCTCCCTCGGCCTGGCCCGACGCCTTCGCTTCGCCTCACCTGACCAGCAGAAGTAGACGGGGCGTCCCGGCTGCCGCCGCTCACCGCAGAAAGGGGAGGGGGGGGGATGTGGGGACGGGGGGGGAAAAAACACAAGCACGCACAAAATGGCGGCTGCTACTTCTCCAGAGCTGGGCCGGCGACTGGTGCCCACACAAAGGGGACGCTGGGAGCCCCGCCCGCCCGCCCGGCCGCCGCCAATGAGGGCGCGCCGCCGGCGCCGTCCGCGACTCACCTTTAGGGGCGGGGCTCCGACCGCGATCGACGAGCGCGGCGACTAATCAGAGGTCGCGACCTCCGCCGCGCGTCGGCAAAAGGCCCGGGGGTTGGCCGGTGACGGACGCGGCGGTGCAGCCAATAGAGTCGCGCTAGTAGCGGCCGGTGATGCTGGGGCACCTCCTGCGCGCGCCGAGAGAAGGGGCGGGGCCGGGCCCGGGCTGCGCCAATGCGTCAAGCCAACGGACGGGAGCCAATGAGCCGCCTCCGGCGCGGCCGCGCGCTTTCTCCCCGGCGGCCCCGCCCCGCGGGCAGAGTGGTCGGCGGGCGGCTCGCGCGGGAGCGTTTGAAACGCTGACCGTTAGGCGGCCGCGCGCCCCCCGCCCTGTCACGGAGGGACGTTTCCACACACACACACCTCGGGCGTCCCCCGCACCTCAGACCCGGCGGGCTTCGCTGTTGTTCCCAGCCTGAGGCGCCGCTGCTCCCTCAGGGCTCGGCCTCGCCAGGCTAAGGGCCGGGAGCAGGGGTTACCGGCGGACCGAAAGCTGGCTCAAGCCCGGTCCGGTAGGACTTTGTTTACCTGCGGGCTGTGTGCCGTCCTCCGCCTCTGCGGGCCTCAGCCTTGCACCTTCGTTTCCTTCGGGGCAACACGGACAGGCTGTTGCTGACGGGAAGCGGCTCCCCTTGTTCGGGGGTTTTGACCGTTCCGCTTGGTCCGGTTCCTGTCTGCTGCCTCTCAGCGTTGGCCGGCTCTCTTTCCCTCATTTGTGTCCGTTTTCCCTCTTCAACATGCTCCCTCAGGCAGCGTCTTCCTCGCTTTTCCTGCTACTGTTTACTCCGCCGTTTCCCAGTGCTCTTTCCAACCCTGCTGCTGCCTCCTCTTCTCACCCTTAAATCTCTCCTTAGCTCGAAAAGGAGGTATTTTCTTAAAGAAATAATCAGAGCTGTTCAAGGGTGTGCAAGCTCTCTGAAATGACTAATAGTGAGATGCATTTCCTTTGGTTGGTTTACCTTAATAGTACCTTAAACATTGTCAGCCTGAAGACTGCAGCACTCTTTTCAACACACTGAATTTTTCATTAGAAACAGTATTTTTTATTTTTTTTCTTACACTCACTAGGGTTTATGTTGGAAATTATCTAGGAGCTAAGAACAATTTTTGTGGTGAAGTTTTCTTTTCCTTGAAGGTGAAAAGGGCAGTTCACTTTTCGCTAGGCACGTTAGCACCTGCACCGCACAGTTTCTGAAACTCAGGTTAACTTAATCCTCCTCACGGATAATTGACTAATCCATTTCTAAAACCTTCAGTGAAGGCAATTTCACAATCCCTTCAGGTAGCTTCTTCCTTTGTTCATTATTTCCACAATGAGATGAAAGTTTCCCTTTAGACGTTGAGACAATCTTTGAAAAAAATAACCACATAAGCGAATATATTAAAGTGAGCGCAAACCTCAAGAACTCATGAAGCATTAAAGCACCCCCATATAGAGTACTCAAGCCACTCTCCCTCTTTGTTAAGTAAATGTATATGTTAATATACTGTGGGCTCTACTCAGATGATAAGACTTCCTCTTCTGTTTGGGCCCCTCTCCCTGTTTGCTCTGTTCCTTGTTTTCTGATGCTTTGCTTTTTCAGGCTCTAGATCTTGAAAAGCAGGTCTGTCTTGCCTCATCTATGAATGATAATTCCATAGATGTTTTCCAAAATTTTTTAGGACGCTGTTCCCTATGAAAGGGTCATATTACCTCTACCAGTTAGCACAGGTTGCGAATATTTCTGACCACTGCAGTATTTGTCAGACACTTAAGATCTGCACCTCCAAAGAAAGAGTTTGACTTGCAAAAATCTTCCTTGAAGTCCCCCATGTAATACCTGTTTTATATCCCGGTGCTTGGCTTTCAAAAGCCTATCTGTGCTCTTTTATTCTCCACACCATCCAAGAACATTGCCACCAAAACTCACAGTCACAAGTCACCTTACCCTCCTGAGTCACAGATGGGAAGTCCAGATTAGAGTACTGGAAATCAGAGAGCTTTGGGGACTGGGTTAATAAAAAATTACTGTATCAGACCTGGTTTCCAGCAAGATCATATCCTGGATCCCGTCAGACACGCTACTGGTCCCTTGCTCAGGGAGAAAAGTGTAAGTCTTCCCTCCAAGACCAACCCTGGGAGCCTTTCTAAAGGTGTATACTGAATATTCTGACCCTTCTGATCCAGTGGTTACAGTGTTGTATTAGGCACGGTATCAGGATGTAGTTCCACAGTTGTCTGAACTGATCTGCGCTGGGATTGTTGCCCTCCAGCCGTGTGATCCTGCCTTCTCCCACGTGTCAGCCTTGATGCTTGTGCAAACACACAGCGATCCACTTGAGAACTGCGACAGCCAAAAATAATTTTATCATGAAAAAGGGCTTAGTTTTTAGCTGCCTCAGCTCTCTGAAACAGTTTTTTGCATGATCCCATGAGTGCTGGTGCTGGCACAAGGGAGGAAGCAGAACTGCAACATCCCCCTGATTTAGATCAGCTACTGTGGAAATGCACCCTTGGAGAGTCACAGATACAAGTGTAACATGGACTGCGCTGGAAGGTTAGTTAACTATAGCCCCAGGTGAAGTCCAGGGAGGCTGAATGTTTCAGCACAAAGATTCTTCCTTATTCCTCTTCAGGTGGTGTCAACTCCACAGATTAACACTGCTAGTAAAATTCTGGCCTCATTTCTAATAGCGGGCCAAGTTTTCATGCCTTAGTCTGAAAGGCTATGATTATCATTAACCGGTAGGATTAATACTTGCAATATAGTAATCTGATTTTTCTTAAATTGGATTTCTTTTCTGTTATAGCCAAGTCTGTTAAGAATAACTTATTAATATGACAGGAATATTAAATGTCCGTGTTTGATAACCACTCACAGGGAAAGATGTCACATGTTTAGAGCCATTTATCTCAATGCATGAACAGACACAATCTTTTTGTCTAGTTTTAGAACAGAGAATATGCGCACAGTGTCACCGAAATATTTGTGGTTTTAAAACAAACAAACATATCCTACTGTATCAAAAAAAAAAAAGCTTCTTCCCAGAGGCCGTCTGCAAGCTCCACACAATTACAGGAAATACAAAAATATATTTTGCCTACCACTTACATAAAAACTGTGTGGCCCTTCCCAAGATAAAATAATATCTATTCCATGTAGAAAATAACCCATGAGAGTTTTATAGATCCTTAATAATTTACAGCAAAAAGGAAGAAAAATTAAGAGGAGCTAATTATGGCCTCAACAGATAACAAAGAAAACAAAGCGCTTGTTTACAGGTCACTTTCTCTCCCTGAAAGCAAGACAGACCAGTAGGCCAAGGAAGAGATCAAAGAAAGAAATCACTACTTCTTTCAGCAGGAGGAGATGAGGGTCTTTAAGGTGTGAGCAAATCAGTAGTCAAAATCAGTCGCTGACACAACTCAAGTACAGCCCAACTGCTTCCTCTTCATTTGCACTTCTGACTGGGTGACTAATGAAAGGAAAATGCCTTTAAAATATATATACCCATCTCTTGCAGATAGAAATGTCTCCTCTGATACTACAGAAAGGCCAAACTCCACTTGACTTGGTGTCCTCCCGTCCACCATCCTTTCCCAACTGCCGTGTAAGAGACCTCATGTAGTTCATTTAGTCACTCAAAATCACCTTCTCAGAGTTCAGTCCCCACACTGAAAGGGCCGTGTGCACTGCAAACATACATGTGCCCTGACACATACCACCATGCTATGGAGATGCAGGGTTTCCTAGACAGCTAAACATCAGTTTCTCCTTGTCGTGGTTTAACTCCAGCCAGCAACTAAGCACCACACAGCCGCTCTATCACTTCCCCTCCTCAAGTGGACAGGGGAGAGAAAATATAACAAAAGGCTCGTGGGTCGAGATAAGGACAGGGACAGATCACTCACCAATTACCATCACAGGTAAAACAGACTCGACTTGGGGAAAATTAACTTAATTTATTGCCAATCAAATCAGAGTAGGGTAATGAGAAGTAAAACCAAACCTTAAAACACCTTCGCCTCACCTCTCCCTTCTTCCCAGGCACAGCTTCACTCCTGAATTCTCTACCTTCTCCCCCACAGCAGTGCAGGGGGACAGGGAACGGGGGTCACCATCAGTCCATCATACATTGTCTCTGTCGCTTCATCCTCTTCAGGGGCAGGACTCCTCACACTCTTCCCCTGCTCCAGCATGGGTTATCCCAGAGGCACTACTACCATTGCTGATGGGCTCAGGCTTGGCCAGCAGTGGGTCCATCCTGGAGTTAGCTGGCATTGGCTCTGTCGGACACAGGGGAAGCTTCTAGCAGCTTCTCACAGAAGCCACCCCTGTAACCGCCCCCCCATTACCAAAACCTTGCCACTCAAACCCAATACACCTGCATACCCCACAGACCTCCCAGGTCATCTGAGCCATCACAGAGACTCCAACCAGACCTCTCCAATTCCTGTCGGATTCATGCCTCGTGAGGCATCCAGTCCCCCGATCAGTGCACCAGGTCACTTGTTAGACACATTCCTATGAACTATGTGCCTTTACATCCTGCTGAAATGTGCCTTTTCCCTCTAGCTACGTGAGCCACTGCAAACGAGAGACATACAGGTTGCACAGCAGTGCGAGTGCAGAAGCAAAGACTGAGTCTCACACTGTGCATGTGAGATGTGACAAGTCTGTTAAAACAGACAACGCTCCAACAGCTACAGCAGTTTCTCCACCATATTTTTAAACTGCTTTTAACTATATACAAGTAAATGCATAATATTGTCCTATGTATTAAAAAGTTCTTTAGGCAAACACCATTAAAATGAAATACATTTTCCCCTCCTGACATGGCAGCATTATACTGTTTCAATTCTGATAGCAACCCGCAGAATAAAAATTCACTGTATAAGCAGTTTAAGTTTCTAACACCGGTAAAAGCTCCACCTGTATAATCACCTAAAGAAAATGTGTTTCTCAAACCAGAGGCACTGGCCAAATAATAAACCGTGTTAAATGTCTTCATGCGATATTTTAGTTAGTGTTAGAGTATCAGAAGGAAGGAAACCCACATTGTTTTCATGCAGAAAATATTCGTTATTCCAGCAGAAAGCATACTACCTAAAGTCCACAGGAGGGCATCACTGCTTCAGAGATCATAAAACAGAGGACTCGGAACAGTCCCTTTCCAACAGTAGGCTTCCTATGTTACCATATATTCTTAGTAAAGGCTGATACAAAATAAATTATTAAGGAAGTCTTTATAGTAATTTTGTCACTAAAGAAACATACTTCGTCATGCTGTTTAATGGGTCCAAACTTCTAAGATAGAAAAGGAATACTGAAGTTTTGGAAAAGAGCATCAGTGGCAGAAGAAGGGCATTAGGAAGTCAAAAGTAGTTCTCATAAGTTATAAATATTTTTATTACCTAAACCCTTGTATAACACAAAGTCATAACCTTTTAATGTTTCAACCTCTTTAGTTTATATCAGTGCTGTTGGCTTCCATAGTCAACAGGTGTTGATTCATTTTTTTTAAACAATTTAAGTGTATCAACTGGATTTTTTATGAGTTTAAGTATGTTTTGTTAGTATAATGCAATCCTCTAGATTTAGGTCTGGTTTTATCTTTCAGCAGATGGAAAGCATTTTGAAACCTACAGGATTCCTTCATGCAGACTGTTTGCTGAATTAGTTCTGCATTGACATTATGCTCTTTGAAGACCGTAATAAATCATCTTAGCCATAGACAGATCTAATCCTGATTTTTTCTAAATGTGCATAGGTGGACAGGAAACACACAGGAAACACATACAAAACAGTTGGGAATAGAGGGCATTCAACCATAATTTCCCAGATCACTCTGAGATCTACACATATTCAGGCAATTTTAGATTAGATTAGATCTAAACCGCTAGATTTTTAATGTAATCATTTCAAGGAGATATTATTAGACTTTTCGAAGCCTCACTCCTGCCCAAATCAACACGTCAGGCAGAGAGGAATTTTGCAGTTCATAGGAAGACATTTTTGATAAAACATGCAGCAGCGCCACAAACTTCCCCATCCTGGCCCCTTGCTTTAGCTACGAGTATGAAGAACTTCTTAAAAGAGATACAGCTGTCCTTGAGACAGCTCTTGCTTTTTTGGCAAAAGATTTATCTTTCACTTTGTTCTGCTCTTTGTACTTTAATCTGCATAAACATCAAATCTGTGATCTTATTTTTGAGACTATCATGAATGAGCACTGGTTGGGAGAGGGTTTTCATTGAAAAAGATTAATTAAAATGCACTGAGACGAAGCTAGATAGTCTTTTGCCTACCTACAAACCAAGTCTGAACATGACACTCTTAAGGATAAAAACTTCTACCCTGTGCAAATTCAGAGGGAAATAAAACACTACCCCTCTCTTTTATTTGCTTAATGCAAAATAAGATATCCTACAGATAAAAAGGTAGCTACAGAAAACCCACAGGAACTATTTCTTCAGTAAGTAGTATCAAAAGTTCATCTTACTGAACAAAATCTTCCCTAAGCCCTTTGTAAGGGGAGTGTGCTGCAAGAGAGAAACACACCTTTGTGAAGGGTTAAGAGGAAAGTCATCAGAGAATTGAATTTGCATCCTTTTCTTTGGACTTACATTACCATCTTTCCTTATCTCCTGCTCTCCCTCCCCTTCCCTCTGAAGCTCAATTTATCTTTTTCATCTTTTCACTCTTCTGTCATAATTGATGATTTCCTTTCTTCTCTTTCCTAAAAGTTTATATAAGAGCTGGTCATAATTTGGAGCGATGGGATGAAAGCAAGACAGCAAAATACAGTCTGAAAACTCAAGGTTCTTGTCAAGGATCAAAGAATCTAGCAATGCTGTGACAGATGTGAGAGGGTAGATCTTTCACTATATCCTAGTCTGAGACAGACCAGGATCATAAGTTTTGCCAAAGTGTCCTGGTTTCGGCTGGGGTTAAACCACAACACAAAGGAAAACCTGAAGCCAGCGGCAATCTCAGCCATGCTCTGATCTTTTTCATCTGCAAATCTTTCTTTATGTATTTTCCAGTTAAATTAAAATCTGCTTGCTTTTTTTTCCCTTAGCTATTCCTAGACCTCATCTATTCCTCATTCCACAGAACCTCTGGAGGGTGTTTTTTGTGGTGCTTTTGCATGACTGACATTTAGCTTTGTTTGAAAACAGCAGGAAGCATTATGCTATGAAGTTCAGCATGTACCTGCCTGAAATTAGCTGTAAGATATCCATGCTATTGTATTGCTTTGCATGGCAAGGTTTTGGTAGCTGGGGGGGGGGCGGTGTTACAGGGGTGGCTTCTGTGAGAAGCTGCTAGAAGCTTCCCCTGTGTCTGATGGAGCCAATGCCACCTGGCTCCAAGTCAGACCCGCTGCTGACCAAGGCTGAGCCCATCAGCGACGGTGGTAGTGCCTCTGGGATAACGGATTTAAGAAGGGAAAAAAAAAGTTGCTGGGGCACAGAAACTGCAGCCAGAGAGAGGAGTGAGAAGATGTGAGAGAACCAACCCTGCAGACCCCCAGGTCAGTGAAGAAGGAGGGGGAGGAGATGCTCCAGGCACCGGAGCAGAGATTCCCCTGCAGCCCGTGGGGAAGACCACGGTGAGGCAGGCTGTCCCCCTGCAGCCCAGGGAGGTCCACGGGGGAGCAGATCTACACCTGCAGCCCGGGAAGGACCCCACGGCAGAGCAGGGGAAGAGTGTGAGGAGTCCATCCCCTGAGGAGGAAGGAGCGGCAGAGACAAGGTGTGATGAACTGACCCAACATCCATTCCTCGTCCTCTTGTGCTGCTGTAGGGGAGGAGGTAGAGAATCCTGGAGTGAAGCTGTGCCCGGGAAGAAGGGAGAGGTGGGGGAAGGTGTTTTAAGATTTGGTTTTATTTCTCATTACCCTACACTGGTCTGATTGGTAATAAATTAAATTAATTTTTCGTCAAGTCTGTTTTGCCTGTGGTGGTAACTGGCAAGTGATCTCTCCCTGTCCTTATCTCAACCCATGAGCCTCTCGCTATATTTTTCTCTCCCCTGTCCCGCTGAGGAGGGGAGTGATAGAGCAGCTCTGGTAGGCACCTGGCATTCAGCCAGGGTCAACCCACCACAGGTATTCAAGAAATTTTAGTGAGGTGGTATATAAAAGTGAGGCTTTCTAGACACGAAATAGCAACCTAGAATTCATATTTTTAGTTCAGAAAATCAAAACTTATTACAGTTTGAAACATACAGGAAAATTGAAACAGACTGAGACTAACAGGAAAAAACTTTTGATTATTTAAGTATTTCTTAATTAACAATTAGGACAGTGAAAGATGTCATGGCATGAGAACAGCAGGGTTTGGTGCTCACAGTGTTGTTATAAAAAGACTGTAGAATGGAAAAAAAAACAGATACAAATGATCATATTCCCCCAAAATCTGTGAGCTATTGAAATAATTCATTCTTTAGCAGACATCACTCTCAGAAGACATCAGCTGGAGAAGTTCTAGAAAGCTACAAAGGACTGAATCAGGGTTTGGAAAGTGGAAACTATTATAAAATATTAATTAATGCTGTCACACTCCTATTACAATTACTCACATATCTTATCTCTTTTTCAGTAAGAAAAGTAACTTGGCTGACCCAAAAAATAAAGATGCTATCCTTCCAGCCAGACAGTATATCAGTCTCCATCTCAATCGTATGTCAACTGAATAAGGTCCAGAAATTAGCCGAAAGTTCATGGCATGATATAGTTTTAAAAATGAATATGCTATTATAAGTAACTCATTTAAAGTTAAAGCAGATTTTAAAATAGTTGACTTTTCATTCTAGGCATGACCTAATTGAGAGGTACGAACCAGAATGAAGCATCAAGGATATTGCAAAGCTATTCTCTAGAGCTATGCAATATAATGGAGTGAAACCTAAACTCCAGGTAGCGAACCTGAGTGATTTTTGTGATATTTTTTTCCAATTAGGAAAAAAAATTCTGAATCATGCAGCAGTGCTCCAACTTACACATATACATCAATCCTTCGTTATCTGCATGATTTTTGGAGAAAAATTTACAGTGCCTACTTAGTTGACATTCAGATGTTGCTAGTTTGGTGAAATTATAACCTATTTGCTGAAAATACCTTATTAGGGTGTTGATCTCTCCATAAAACAGGAGAATGTGAAGGGACAGTGTTTTTCCTCCATTATAGCATATTATCTTACTTTTGTGACATTAACCAGCATATCTGATACTAACATAAGAGATTTCCAATTATTCTTGCTTATTTCTCTGTGCGTCTTTGAAGTGCTATAAAGAATAATACTTATTAGGAAGAAATATTCCAGATCCTTTAGAGATGTTACAGGTCACTGAACCAGCTCTTAGCCAAACTGCTATTAAAGAACTCTTCCACCTAGGAAGCTGAGAAATCGTATGTATACGTCTCTACTAAATCTTGCTTTCTGAAGAAGGGGGCTGCACCAAGTAGGAACAAGGACTGCTGCACAGCTACATGGGAGAAGCAAGCAAGCAAACTAAGCAAAAGCTTAGAGGGGTCAGCCACCAGCAAAGATTCCTGCTGGGCAAGGAATCATGTAAATGCCAAAGCAAAAGGTGAGCTCAGAGGAATTATATGCTAGAGAATTTTTCACCAACAGGCTGTTGCCAATGCAACAGACATTATTACAAATGTAAAGTCTGAAAAAACTGTATATTATGGCATCTAAATCACTTACCCTAGTTTTCCACACTGCCCATGGTCTGTATGCCATAGCCTGGGAGCCAGAGTAATAGCGTGTCTTCACTGTAATCAAGATGAGGCTGCACTTCATAGACATGGACCCTGTTTAGCTATGAGCTAGCTGGTTCAGGTGATAGTGCCCTGAGCTCTGTGCTTGTGATGGTTAATTGCTACCTGGTTTAAAACTTCCTTGGGAACATTTACGCAAGTTGAGGTCATGCCTCCAGCTGCTGTATAACCAGATGCTTGGAAAAGATGCTCCAATTTATTTCAATTTATAACTATAATTTATAACAATTTATTATACCTGGAAAGCTTTTAGGATCAGGCTTTTATTGGAATGATTGTGATGAGATGATAATCAGTATAATGATTGGCATTCAGTATAGCAAGAATCAGTACACTGATTGTTTTGAGTTCATTTGTTTGTTTTGCAAATTGAGACAGAAATCCCTAATGAAACCCTTTAAAAATTGCATCAGAACCCCTACCATTTCCTATGATATAGAGTCATCCTTGAGATGCTTGAAATCCCACAAGGGCAGAGTTACTAAATTTACACTTGACATTGGCAAGCCAACTGCAGTCTTATCTGCAATATATTTTAACTTTTTATAATGAGGTTACATATAAAGTTTTCTTCTCATTACATTTGTCATCCTGCCTTCCAGTTAGTTATCAATGTCTACTGATAACGGCTATTTTCCCATCACTTAATATTGAGCAATTTAGAAATATGGTGATCATTTATATAAAGTAAATACAATTCTGCTATCCATTAACCTTTTTTTGTAAACAGATGCTACAGCATTTGGCTGAAAACAATCTACCTTGATCCCTTCATGCACAGCCACAGATTCCACTTAGTATACATACCATTGACGTCAGGCATAAACAGACCAAGAGCAGCTACACCCACAAGCCTTTGATGTCAGATGTGATCTAATTCACAACAGGTTACAACAAAATTAAATCCACAGAAGGCAGCAGATTGATATGGCTGTAAAACCAAGGGGATCACACGTTAAACACTTCAGTCTTTGCACAGATGGAGGACTGCATACAGTGTTATATTAGAAACAGAGGCCTATGTTAATAAGCAACCTGACCTTTGTTTGAAATTTATAAATAGAATCAGAACATCTTTTAATTTTCTTGACTTATTTCCTTTATAAACAGATAATGCATTTTTATGGCTTGTTCTGATGCATATCTAGCACATTGCATGTTTATGTCTTGATTAACTTCCTGGGCTACGCTATAACCAGAAGCAGAAATTCTAAAGTAAAGTACTTTGGAAAAACTTTGTTTTTATAGTACTTTTGACATAATCAAAACCAGCAAGAGCTAAAAATATTTCAGAAAAGTATATTCACATTGCTCAATTGTAGCATTTTAGTTGAAATGTCAGAATTCACAGACCACACCTAGAATAAAAAGCAATGGACTAAAGTGAAGGAAATTTTAGAAGGGAGGTGTTAAGGAAGTCTTCCTAACAGTAAATTAGGCACTTGAATACCTAATCTAGGATTACCACAAATGTTTAAAAAATAGGTCAGACAAACACATCATGAATAGCTACAAATACACGAGAAGCAGAAGGTTCATCTGGCTGACCTGAGAGGCTCCCTCCACCCCTATTTTCTACAAATACACTAGCATGACAACTAACAATATTTTCAGATAATTAGTTATAACCCTCACTTTAGGTATAGCATCAGTCTTGCTCATCCCAAAAATCCTACTACTTTTCAAAATATTCTTTCCAAATCAACAGATGCAGTAAGACAGACTCCACTACTCTCTCAAGTGTTTTGTCTGCAGGTTTCTACTTCTCTAATTTAACAGGGAATTCTCATCTAGTTTTCCCGAGCCTGTCCCCACACAAACACATGCTAACTCTGGACTATTTTCTATTGCCTCTGCTTTTTCTAGTACTGGAGAGCCACAGGATGGTTCAGCATAAGAGATTGAGATACTGTGGGTTAAGTGGACCCAGGTATGAATGCAAGAGGTTAAAACAGTTCCTTTCCTGTCCCGTAAACATCCATTCCAAATATTCAATAGGAAAACATTGAATGCTAATTTTTATAAACAAGTGGCTATAAAAGGTATGGGCTTTTACTGGAAAAAACAGTAAAAATAATAAAGCCCCTTTTCAATATGTGCTAGTGTAATGTGCCATGTTTTGCTTTTCAGGAATATTTTTGTATCTTTGGAGTATAAGCTAAATTAGCAATTTATAATGAAAATATGATGATCTTAATTGCAATAGAGCAAATTACACACTTAATAGGATGTGCATGCTATTTCTAAGCAGCCTACTGTATTTTCCCATCTCCCTCAGTTAAAAAAGCAATAAGCCATCTGCAGATGTTTATGTATGAAATCCAAAACAGGGAAAACATTCGCACTACAAAACAGATAAGATAATTGAAAATGAAATTGCAAGATAAGGTGTTTGACAGGGCGGAGGGAAGTCACACAGTGGAAGAAAATCCATCCCCATGACTACTGGTCCTTTCTCCTCCCCGCTCATTGCTGTTCGCCTCTTCTTGGATTCCAGAGCTTGTTTTATTCCTCAGCAGCCTTTCCACAGACCGCTGGATTCAGTCACAGTTGGAAATCGTGAAACTGTGGTTTGTTTCAGAAAGAGAAGAAAGAAGAGTTTAAGTATTGCTTTAGCAGCAGATAGCTTTGCTTTGGATTCTTTTATACACAAAGGAGATGTGTTTGCTGGCTTTGTAATTAACTCAAAAAGGGCAAAGAAAAGTTGTTAAGGGCAGTGTGGATATGACTTGAATTTTTCATCAGGTAAGAAGTCAGAAAATCCATAAAACTGTGGCAAATACTGAAATATATCTTTTAAAGGATTTTTGTATTCTGTACATCCTATATTTAAAATTGAATGGAAAGTATCTTCCAGATTTCATCTATGCAATACTTTGGAACTTAATAAACAGACGATGTTGGCAACCAAAACATTTACTGGTCACTTTGGAGGGATGGGACTATGCATCTTTAACATAGGTAAGAAAATAATTAGGAAAGAAAGCCTTTTAAAAGCTCATTTTATTTTCTACTATGCTTTTAACTTTATTTTGTTTATGCATGTTTCAGTAATGTTTCTGCACCTAGAGGAATGAAACAACTAGGCTAAGTGGATCATCATTTCTTATAGTGTTTCTCTCTGTAACTCTCATTGTGGTAGAGAATCTTGTTCAAAATGCATGGACTGGGGAATGAAGTAATTAGTTCTCTTATTAAACACCTCAATCCAATTCTGATATCAGCTGTAGTTGCAGCTCAAGGATGCTGATTCCACTAATATTTATTAGCTTAAAAAAATGCCAGTATGTATTACAATAGAGTTCAGCATGCTGCAGTAAGTACTAGTGTAACTTATTTTTCTAATGCTATGAATATTGCACATGTTTAAATGAGGCAGGTGTAATTGTTTTATTGCCAAGGAAATATTTAAATTGCCTTGCAGTATGACATGTGCTAAAGACTACACTTTTTAACTCACAGTACAAACCAAACAGTGAAAAGAAATTAATCTTTTTTCTGAAAAAAGGACAATGTAGATGATCAGCATGCCTAAAGCTAATGTAGTGAGTGAACTGATCAGAAGGTCAGTACAGGGACTTTCCCTTAATGGTAGAAAGTGCCAAAGAAGCCCTACCACCCACACTGAATTCTTGGGAGAGGACATGCAGCACTCGCTATCAAACCATGTTGTGCAACCATGGATAAATAAGCAAGCATAGCAAATAGTGCATAAAATATTACAAACCTGGCTCAGCCTCATGCCCTTTGAGTCCCCACAGCTTCTCCTGCTCACATAAAAAGCAGGGAAGAACAGAGCTTGTCTTTGAAGGTATCTTGCTTCTAAGCCAGCTCCCCTGCTAACACCTGATCTTTTCTCATAAAGGGCAGGGCTCAGATCTGCGCCAGTCAGGTGAGTACCACAAGCAGTGCGAAGAGAAAGATCACGCTTGGGATAAAGCAGCCAGACTTCAGACCTTTACACATCTCAAGTGGCAGTAAAGGTCATCAGGGTAACATTTGGCCTCTTGTCCTTCCAGGACATGCATCCTTCCATGTGATAAATCCAGCCAGGCAATTAGTCTGCTCCAGGGAAAAGTGATTTATAGCGCATTCCAAGAAATATGTTGCCTGAAGGTGCTGTTGCTCAGCCACATCATCGGTTTCTGCAGGGTGTGACTGTGCTGTCTTCAGAATCCCTTTTATTTCTCCTGGACTCATTAGGAGAAGAGTTTTTGCAAGCTGGTGCACACAGAGTTAGGTACATAGCTCTTGTTCCTGCCCTACTGGAGTGGGGACACCTGCGAGGGACTACAAAGTCTATCTGAGCCACTAGACTTCAATAGCTTTTGCAGCATGATTGTCCAGGTTTCTATGCCATTCCCTCAATATAGCTGTAACCAAGCCAGGTGGGTTATTTAGGGAGACTACAGTGCTTAATGTTAGCCCCTGACCACAAATTAAGTCATATTTGGAACAGGAGGCCCACATGTAGTCACATAAATCTACAGCTGCTTCTTGCTCCAACATGACCGCACTAGTTAAAAAGTGTGTTTTAATCAGAATGAGAGTGGTAATAGATGCTCCAAAGGTGATTGTGTTGGGTTTGGGGGAGTTTTTTTAGAACCTTAAATTGAAGCACCCAAGCTAATGCCAAGCAGAAGTATCAGGATAAAGCAGTCCAGGATATAACTCTAGCTGGAATATTCTTTGAGTGCCTGGGGGCAAACAGTTACAGAATCATAGTCCTCAGGTTAACCCTTATGCAAGCAACCAAACATTTTTTATTCCTTAGTGATTAAATAATGGCAATGATTTCTATGAAAAGGTTGACAAATCTTCTACACATAAACAGATTATTTCTAGTAATAATGAAACATCCACTTATCCCTTCTTCTTTTTGTGCATCCTTTTTAACTTTCCACTGCTTCTTCATCCTCCTTTCTCCACAGGCTCTCAACACTATGGTATTTATTACTAGGGGTGAAGAATGACCTCCTTCCAGCTAGTTTTCCAATAGTTCCTACTTCAAAAAAGAATTAAGGTGAGTTAGAGTTGAGTTTTGAAAGGTATACGTATAGAACATACTTATCCATCTTTCAGTTTTAAAAGTAACTCTTTACATCCCTCTTTTTTCCTTCCCCAGGTTGGAAACAACCTCTTTCTGGCCAGAAAGTTGGTGAGCCTTTGATTTAAGATTAACTTTTTAACTCGGTGATAAATTCAAACCCATCAAGATCTTCTGCTGAACCTAATTCTTCCCATTAGTATTAGTTTTATAACAGAATTGTACTAATATCAAATTTTTGCTTGACACCAGTTTAAGTTAGAACTGAAAGAACAATCAACTCTGTGTCTCTTGAGTACATGTTGCACTTAACCACAGAAAATTTGGGGGGTGTCATTTGTCAAACTTGTACAACAGTGGACAGTGTGTAGGGAAATGAGACAACCTTTGGCAATTACTGATATGGAAATAATTGTGTGTATCGCTACGATGTGATCTTTGGTTTACATTTTTCTCAGATTAGATTGCGGAAAAAGGACATTCTATCTTTAATATATAAGCAGAACAGGAAACTATCTTAAAGATGTCATTCATAGAGGTGTTGAATATCACTTAAGCTCAAGCACACATAATTTTGCTTAAGCCAGAAGAATTTGGTGTATTAGCTCACATTGCTTTGTAGTTCTAGAGAAAATCTAAGTGCGATGTCTAAGCTAGCAATGTGATGGCAGGACCCTGTTCTTCTTTTTTGATAATAAAAAAGCAACAGATTATCCTCATTGGAATTCCTTAACCTTGCTAAATCTTTGGCTGAGACAGATCTTAAAATATTTTATTTTGAAAAGCAAAGTTTATCCACAGTTGGTAAAAGAGGATTTGTACGAAAATGTTCATACAAGTTTAATCAGAGCTATCACTGCTGTTTCTTATACATCACAATCAGCTACAGGTCTGTAACACTGTCAGTGCAGAACCTCAGAAAGGTAGCATCAACCTCCACCCATATATATATATATATACACAAAACCACTAATACTCAACCACTGGCTTTTCCAGTGCTGGAATTAATTATATTAGACTTGCTCAAAACTTCAAGGACACCAACTACAATGATAGACTCATAGCAATCATTGCCTTGGAAAGCTCTATACAAGGTATATTCTAAATAATACTAGGTTTTGTCCATCGGTTGGGAGATGCTTCACAATGGATAAAGCCATTCAGCATCCCAGTGAGAGTCTGTCTAATCAAACTCTCTCTAACATTAGCTATTCTCAGTTTTTGAACTTTGATACATGCCAATCTTCCTTCCTTGCAGAATTCTTGCTTATTACAGCCTACACATTAGTTACAATAGTGGGGCTTTTTGGAAATCTTTGCCTGATTATTATAATAAAGAGACAGAAAGAAGCTCAAAATGTTACTAATGTTTTGATTGCCAACCTCTCTCTATCAGATGTCTTGATCTGTATCATGTGTATTCCTGTCACGGTTGCATATACCTTAATGGACTACTGGATATTTGGGGAAGCTATGTGTAAAATAAGTTCTTTCATACAAAGTATATCTGTCACAGTCTCCATTTTCTCACTTGTACTGATTGCTATTGAGAGATACCAGTTAATTGTGAACCCACGTGGCTGGAAGCCTAATATTTCACATGCTTACTGGGGAATTCTTTTCATCTGGGGCTTTTCCCTCATAATATCCATTCCTTTTTTAATCTTTCACCAATTAACTGATGAACCCTTCAAACATCTGTCTTTCCATAGTGATTTCTACAAGAACAAGGTTGCTTGCATCGAAGCATGGCCATCTGTTACAGAACGACTGATCTTTACCACTAGTCTGCTGGTTTTCCAGTACTGCTTCCCACTGGGGTTTATTTTTATCTGCTATCTCAGGATATCCGTATGTCTTCGAAGGAGACATGGTAAAACAGACAGAATGAGAGAGAATGAGAGCAGACTAAGTGAAAACAAAAGGATTAACATCATATTGATATCAATTGTTGTGACTTTTGCAGCTTGCTGGTTGCCTCTCAATATATTCAATGTTATTTTTGACTGGAACTATGAGGCACTAATGAGCTGCAATCATAATCTGGCATTTACAATATGCCACCTTGTGGCCATGATCTCAACATGTATCAATCCCATCTTTTATGGATTTCTCAACAAGAATTTTCAGAAGGATTTGATAGTATTAGTTCACCACTGCAGATGCTCAGCATCACAAGAGGAGTATGAAAATATTGCCCTTTCAAATCTGCAAACTGATGCATCTAAGGGATCTTTGAAATTAAATAATACCCCTGTGGATATCTAAAATAATCCAATGGCAGTTTCCAAAATTTTCTATTTTGTTGCAGATGATCTCTTTCTGTAGGTCTTGATCATGTTACTGCTGAGTTTAGAGGAAGTCTTTGCCATTTAGCTCAGCAAAAACAGGAGTATGCTCCCATAGGCATACTCTTAACAGGTACCTCATGATAGTATTAATGCTAATAAACTGCTTCCAAGAGTCCTAAATATCAATAATAATGAATTATAAACAATATTAACATCTTACTTTTTTAATCCACAGTTTCCAAGTCACTGGCATACTACCTTAGCACCAATAAAAATACTTCCATTTCAGCCACTGATGCAGTTGTCCTTCCTAAACACCTGGCTTCACCCACTTAAACCACAAATACTATGGCATTCCTAACTTCATCAGCCTTTTCACAGACAGTTTTCTGGCCTTTTAATTTTCCAGTACTACATTGTTCCCACCTCTGGTTAATCTGCACAACAGTTTATAGGCAGTTCATACTGCAAGGAAGGCCCTTTAAGTTATCCTAAGCCTCCACCACCTTCCTTTCAGCCCCAGCATGCAGTTTGCTTTGGTTTAGTACCAGTTCAGCCTAGAAATTGTATTTTAATAAGGGAAAAGGCTAGAGTGGGAATTTCTTTGGGGTTTGTTGTTGTTGTTTAAATGAGCACTAATACAGGCACCATTTGATGTGCTGAAAATTCCACTCAGATTTATGCTGTTCAAGACGAAATACATACTTAGCATTTATCCTAAAAGCATTGTATCGTACTCCAAACCACCAGTAGAGATCATTGCTTTTTCTGTTACCATCATTACTGGTCCTTAAAACAGACCTTTTAGATTCTCCATTATCGAACAAACACACTATGAATTCAGAGTAAATTTTGCTTTAGCTACTTATCCAGGTTATAAGTTCCTCTTTGAGTAGAAAATTAGGTTTGCATTTTAATTTCAGAAATATCTTTCCCCACATTTCTGCACTAGCAAGAGGCCACACTTGAGGCGGATGTGTTCATTTCTGTTAGACTGTGTTTGAAAATAGTTTCTTTTGTGACAGAGTGCATAGAAGCCTAAAGGTGTAACACTGAACACAACTTTTCTCAAACTAAAAAATTTTAAAAAACATTTTCCAGTTTGGCCATAAAAAAATAACCAAACATATTCTCCATCCATGCTACAGTGCCAATATAAATAATCAGTTAATATTGGGCTGTTTAAATACAATACTTAGAACACTTTAGTCCAGCAACTCACCATGCTTTCTCTTGTTCAACTTAAATACAATTAATCGCCTGTATTGCTAAAGCCCTTTCTTTTTTTTTTTTTACTTCCAAAAATCACCCTTCTTTTAACACTGGTACATAAAATTCCTTGTAATTTATTCTCTAACTTCAGCAATTTACCGATGACCCACTTAAGCAAAAAGAATTAACATTCAGATTACAATCAGCTCCTTGATGATTCAGCTGTGATGAAACTTACCTTAAGGCTATAAATTCTCTTGGACAGGGACCATCATCTTCTATAGCCATACAGTTCTTAAGGATTCCATCAGGCCATCATTCTCTTGTTCTGTTGCTACAGCATTAGCACAAACTGCCTGCATTGCTCCACTCATCAGAGGAGCTCTGGGAGAAGAACGTCACAAGCTCTTGCCGATATACTGGATTGTGAAGTGCTTCCTGATTCACGCTGAGCAAGATGACTTCATTGAAATCTATTAGGGCCTGATCCCATTGAATTCATAAGGGCAGCACTACTCACAAGAGCTAGAATGGCAGAATTAGTGACATGGTAATCAAGTATTTGAGTGAGAGGTATGGACTAGTTTTGGCACAATTTAGTATTTTTTTCTAATTAGATCAAATATCACGCATGTGAAGTAGAGTGCATGAACGATAACTTAAACACCTGCCTTGTTCATCATAGAAAAAAACCCAAAAGACAGATAAATACCTAATAAGGGCTAATGATCCAACTGTTGAGAGTATCTTAGTATTAATTATTTCCATTAACTCCAACCCTCAGTCACTGGGCTCCCTTTATTGCTTATACACGCCATCTGCTTGACCAGTGCAACAGGCATTTAACCAAGTAGAAAGCAGTAACTTACAGTCAACAGTTCTGCTGTCATACCGTGCATAATCAGAGTGGCTGGTACATGCTTTGGTGAAGGGGAGGTGATGGAGTTGCTTCTCTGTTCCATCGGTGAGACTCCAGGGTAATAAAGTGATTAATTATCTCCATTTCACTTGCTTAACTGAGAGCAAATCTGATCCAGGATTTTCACTTTTCTTGGAGATTCCAATACCCATACAGAAAGCCATCTAATATTGTCAGAAGATCATTCACTGAACAGAGCATTTTAACAAATTACTGTGATATACCTGCTAGAGGCTGGCTTATCAGCTGCATTTCTCTAAGTCTGGAACACAAATCTATACCACCATATCCCTCATATTTAAGCACACTGTTTACAGCTTCAGGGCCCATGCTTAAAGCAATTTACAAGCCCATGACATTCACAATATACTCTAATTTATTAATATTAGACATGATAGTTCAGATTACTCTCAGTTCTCATCATGGCAAACATCTCAGACAGTATCTAGTGTTTGAATCAGGGCCAGCTGAGACTCCCATGTGTGAACTTGGCCTAAGTGGCTCCCACACCAGTATTCCCACCCCATAGGGATGCCCAAGTGTGCTTAGTTTTACAGCAAAGGTGGTTTTAGTATCAGGCCCCAAGTGGTTTAAATACAGCCACAAAATGAACCAGTAGGCCAGTAGAAACTCTTGTGACCTTATGAGAAGGCCAGGGATGCTGATGGATGGTCTCCCTTTACTGTCTCTCCCTACAAGTGCTTGGGCAGTTTGTTTCTGTGGCATTAAACAGCTGGGGGAAAAAAAAAAAAAAGGGTTGCTATTGCTTTTTGTAACACCAGTTGCCTACTCCTGACATCCCCATCAGAGTTAAGCAATCAGTTTTTCCAGTCTGGATCTTGGCATAAGAGGGTTCTTCGTTACCAGGTGGAAGCTCTCTGAGCAGTGAGACTGCTTCAGAATCTAATGTGAATAATAATACTTGTGCGTTGATTTCTTCTTGTCATTTCTTCCTAACACTTTCATTTGACTCAAGTGCTGATGCTCCATTTCTGTTCTGAGCATTCAGTTATCAAGTATCTCTTTTCTTAATGCTGCACTTTTAAAAATCATTCCTAACCAAACAGAGTATCATCACTGTCTTGAAGACATAGCCCTTCATGCTGCATGTTCTCTCATTACATCCACTGGCTTTATATGCAGTCTGATATCTAATTTCCAGACAAGTCAATAAGAGTGAATTGACTTTGATAGGAATAGGAACAGACAAAGATCAGTTGCTTACTTTAAATACATAAGCATTATGGACTCCATTGTGGTGTGTGATGGTGATGTATGGAACTGTGCAATATGCAGTATTTAAAGATTGCTCAAGTCATAATATTCAACTGACAAATGTTGCCCTGTGTTAGGTGATGCTGATAACTTTATCTTCCCTTATTTTATTGGTATAGCAAGTAGACAAAATTTTAACAGCCTTACTCACCAGACTGTTGTTACTTGGTGCAACCAGATGAAGGACTGTGAGCTTCCTCAGGGGAGCAGAAAAATGGAATTAATTACAGAAAGCTAGAGGGGGAACCTGAACTCCAGAATGCTATCCAAATGTACAAACAAAGTCTTAACAGTGATGTTTTTTTTAAAGACCTGCATCAGAGCTTTGTTCAAGTGGTTCAGTCATGTAGATCAGACCAATATATTTATAAACATCCTTGTAAATTAATATATCCTTACATGTATTTGTATTTTATGGTTGACTGGCTTAACTGTAAGCACTTATAACTAGAGTTAGATACTTGGAAAATGGCATTCATTGTGAAAATTATTCCATTGAACAGAGCGCTCAGTTGATTATTGACTGTAATTACATACGTGGACAAAAGCAGTGCCGTTGCTGTGTGTTGTTTAAATACTTTGATTCCTCCCATCTACTGACAAATAAATATTACCCTGTATAAAACTGCTATGTTGCCCAGCTGGTAAATTTTACTGCCTATAATCTCGATAGGACACTTCTCATGCAAACAGTTCTGGAAACTGGTTTAGCATTTCACATGCTCACTTATTAGATAAACAGAGATCAGTGAAAAATTAGATATTTGCTTGTTTCCAGAAGAGAGGAGGACTTACAAACAGCTAGAGGACCTTCTCAAAGCTCATGGTGCTGGCATACTTTTTGGTGGAGAAGGACAGAATCATAAAACAGGGAAGTTTCAAGTGAATTTACGCCTCAAGGGCAGAGCAACTTTTTACTATGGTACTTTATGATTTGTACTCAAATACAATGAATGTGTTTGGAATACCGTTTTCTTAGACATTTTGCAG
This sequence comes from Haliaeetus leucocephalus, assembly GCF_000737465.1. NCBI lineage: Eukaryota > Metazoa > Chordata > Aves > Accipitriformes > Accipitridae > Haliaeetus > Haliaeetus leucocephalus. The sequence goes on from NW_010973092.1 coordinate 5,225,510, forward strand.
ATATGTTGAATAATCTGTGCAATTTGTCAGAGTGGAAGTTTCCCTTCAGCAGCTCAGGAAATTTTACCTGTAGCACAAACACTGAAAGAGCTCTTCTGAGCGCTGCATTGCAGCCTCGTTGGTACATATTCCTTTCCAAAGTAGCATCTACTACTGTGTTTTAATTCATCAATATTGAAGTAGGAGAAAGATACTTTCGATTTTTCTTGCTTAAGCCAAAATGTTCATACCACATTTGCCTGCATTATCAATATTTTATCACATATGATAAAAATCTCCTGGGATTTAACAATGACACATAGTACTGGGACGGATTCCAGCCTTGAAGATGAGATGCTTTTATTTTACCCAACCCTGATCCACTACAAGTGGCAAATGATAGTCAGGTTCTATTTTTGCATTATACTTTTTAAAGTTACATCACAGCTGCATCAATCGCAAGACAAGAATATTTCACCCTGACATAACTGTAAATTAACATTCAACTAAATTGTACTGCAACAGGTACAATTCTGCAATACACTAGAGCTGACTTTCAGGGAGATAAATTTTGCCTCTAAGAAGTGTCTGAAATTCTAGAAAGAAATAGAAATTATGGCAAGGCAGGTAACGACATACTTACAGAAATGTGGCCATATAAGGCAATTACAATATGTTATTTTATGCCATCGCTCTCATTTAGCAAGCTCTGCTCCACGCCTCTCGAAGCACATCTTGATTTTAGCCTACTTTCCTATAGAAACAAAGTTCATGCCATTATGCTTCTGTCCTTTTGACCCTGATAACAATTGAGCTGTTGGCCAATCTTAACCACCTGTGAAAGGATAAATGTGTCACAGATTATTACTCTCTTATCTTTGGAAGAACGGTGGGTGGCTAGAAGACAGGAATGCAGATTGCCACCCCCACTGAAAGGTTACACGTGCAGCAGTACGTGCTCAGTTCTGCTCTACCTGATGAAGATGCACAGCTTCAGACTAGCAACAGCACGTGCTGTCCGTTGCCCAGAAAGGGTATCAGAATTTCAGAGAGATGATACAGAAGTTTTGTCCCAGCATTTGGGATCCTCTGAAGTTAAAAAAACAACAAAACAAAAAAGAACCCGCACACAAGCTGCCACACTATGTCCCCATTACGCTGTCATAAATGCATCAAAACCTTTGCATTCAGGTGGGCATGAATGGCATTTTAAAACATTTATGACTCTTTTTCCAGGTTGAAATGACCTATGGGGCAGAGTAAAAACAAAGTAAAAAGAAGACTACAAAACATCACCAGTGACAAAGAGATCTTTTAACCAAAACATTATCTTGGGACTTGCAAACTGTCATGGTCTAACTATGGCAAGTCCTCTAAGCCCTGCACCTCCTTTCCCAACTTCCTCCTGTTCCCCATGCACGGACTGTGTGTGGCAGGGGCTGTTTTACAATATGCACAGAGCAGCCAACACAATATAGCCATCTTCTTACCTGGACTTCTGGAGTTTATTAATGGAAATAAAAGAGGATTTGGCTTTCAGGAGAAAAATCGTTCTTTAAATTCACAGACTCACCTTTTTCTTTGTTTTTATCTCATCTCCCCACGTTTTGCAGGCCCATCACAGTAGATGGGTGATAAACCAAGCTATTAGGTATATATGAAGCTTGCTTCATCATATAAACATTTGGTTTTCTTCTTCTTTGTTTTGAATAGTATTCTGAGAGGAGAGCAAATCTATAACAAAGCTTTGAGTAACCTCACAACAAAGGGTCAGATGGACTGCAGATGTACTTAGTGGAACCTCATAGGCTCCATAAAGGTAAAGGAACACTGTCCTTTCAATTCTATGCTAGTAAGACACTTAAAAATGTTCCACAATGGCAACCTTAGAATTAGATTGTCTGCTATCATTCATTTTTAAACAAGGTTCCTTTGGCATATAGCTTGGTTTCCATGCAAATGCACTGACTGATGTCTTTTATTTCATTTCATAGGCTTGTCTATTAGTCACAGGCTATTTACATAATGTGATGGAATTGGCACCTGTGTGGAGCTATTCTCTGTGCAGAATTCATTTCACCCTCATACCTAGTGAGGAAAACTTGTTAATTCATGTAGATGATAGGGCTATAACAGCTACATGAATTAGTTCTTCCAACCAAGAATGGCTACTAGAATCAGAAGCAGCTCTCAAAGTTTCAGGTCTCTCTAAAAAGAATCACTTATACCCCCTTGCCAGCTCCATTTTTAGGTTGGAGACTTCTGCAGCGCTTACTTCCATGAAGCTAGAACCGCAGTCTCAGAGGTGGCTGGGAGAGGCACAGATTTCCCTGGCACATAATTCTGTAGTAACTGCTGTACAGCCTCCACCTCCACAATCTCCCAGGCTGTGGTTACTTTTCCCCGGCACATTCAAATCTCTCTCTCTCATCCTCAATACATGCCAAGAGATTTATCTATTAACAAGCAACAAAATTACTGCTGTTGGGACTAAAACCATTTGGACGGTATAGTTGTGTCAGATGATCCCATGCTTTAATTTCTACCTGGAAGTCATCTCAGGATTTGCCATCACTACCACTACTACAAACCACCCCATGACTGTTAGTCGGATCATATTCCCATATTTCCTCAAGTACTTGGCCAATGGAAGCCATTTAATCCACATTAGATTGTTGGGGTTTAGGTGGGGTGCTGTTTGTGTTTTGTTTGTTTTTCAAGTAAATGCAACCCCTGTTTTTTTACACTTGAGAAGTAAATCTAGGCAAGAATAAAATTCAAGTAAATCTGTGTGGATTGAAACAAGGAAGAAGATCCCAGAACAGTCCTCGTACTCTCTTTTGTCCCTCCAGAGCCAACTGTCCCATTCTCCTCAACAAAATTATCTAGCTGCCATCCCCTCCCCTTTTAAGTAACTCTGCAGGAACTTAACAGCAACTACTGCCTCGCAGTCCTTACACATTCCCATTGCCTCTTGGACAGATTCCACTGCTAAAGGAGCTCTCTTCGGCTGCAGAAATGAATGCCAAACAGCCCAGATTTCAGGGAGGGGGCTTGACTCTGAAGTGGCAGGGGAGGAGCAGAGCTTCACGGAGTAGAACAGAGCCGAGACGAACACTCACAGGAGCTCAGACCCTGGAAGAGACTCAGGAAGATTCTGCAGGAAAATGGAGATCATTTACAAGCCTTAGAGTAGATTGTAACAGCATGAAAATATACATATGTGTTTAACTCAATAGACTGTGTCAACTATCTGGCCTTTCAGAGAAAAAATTCTATTTGAGCATCATAACTTCATGGGACATTTTTACAAAGATAAAAAGGCACAAGAACCATTTCATATTTAACTTGCACAGGAGGGAAATCCACATACACGCTGCAGCCGTGCCTGGATAGGTAAGAAATACGGGCTCTCCTTACAGGAACACAAGGTCATCAGGTGCCTAAGATATTAGCAAGGGACCCCAAGCCTTCTCATGTAAGACTTAGGTCTTACAGCAAAGAGCACAAAAAAGCCCAAGACCATGGGCTGCTCTGAGAATACAGCTGACCTGTGGCTTTGCCGCAGGCTGGGCACTTTACATCCTCACTGAGTGGTTCTAAGTTCATTCCCTTTTGAGGAACTCCAAAGTAAAGGTCAGAGGGACCTCACCACACCCACAGGATAAACCTTTGGGAGGATAATTAGTCAGCAAATAATCTCTTTTAAGGTATTGAGGCCTAATATTCCACTATTTGTAAAGAATAGCTTTATCAGTCAACCTAGCAAGGCCGTCAGCATGGCATGATATTCTATCCAGCATACATTTACATTTTTGCATTTCAGATGGCTTAAAGTGCCTTATTGCTTCCAGCTTTTTATTCACAGACCTTTCTGACCTTGTGAGCAGGTCAAGTTCTCACTTACACCAAACGCACCGTGCACTCCTGCGCTGGTTAGAAATCAGACCTGAAGATCTCCTCCTTGGGACTTGTATCATTCATTTCAATCAACACCAAATATCTAAAACAGCCTATGCTTTCTCCTGAAATTGGCTCTCGACGGGGCTATTCCCACAGGCACCGTCTGTCTCCAGCTCTTTGTTTCGGGCCGGAGCGGGGAGGAACTGTGGAAAATGTCACACTCCAGCAATTCTGAATGCCGCCGTCCGGGTTAGTGACCGTAAATGTGATCCTAGGAGAGCACATTCTCCAGGGGCATCCACAACCTTTGAGCACTGCAGAACCTCCTGCCAACCAGGGTCAGACCCCACACTTGTTGGGCAGAAAACCCAAAACCTAAGGCATATGGGGGTATAACCATATTTTGAAGTGCTCTTTATTAACTAAAACCAGCTAAAACTTTGCCTGTGGTTAGGCATGCATACAAAACCATCAACATACTACACTGAATTGTCAGCTGAAGTAACTGAAGTCCTGTGACTGACTAGGAACGCAAGCTTGCTGGCTTCTAATTAAAGATGAAGTTGAGAGTCCTTCAAAAATTGGCCACAGAATTAGTATTGAATCCAAAAGCAAAATCTGAGTTGACTGAAAGGTCATCAAACACGAGGAGATAATTACTGCTTGATGTTCCAAGAAACCCAAGCTCTGACACTAAATCTAAAAAAAAAAAAAAGCATGCTGGAAGCCTTTGATGAACGAGAACGATAACAAAAAGTTTCTTTCTTCCCTTCCCCATCATGCAAACAGACCAGGCACAGAGACACTGAGGGCATTATGCAAGAAAACCTCAACAATCACGTAAGCCCGAGTATCCTGTTAAACCTCACATCTTTATTCACTGAAATACAGAACAAATGAAATATTTCAAGGGAAAAGTAACTTTTTTTTTTCTGTTAGTATCATTTACTTTGCTGACTAATCAGTTTACAGAGTTGATTAGCTTTTGCTTATGCAGCTTTGACTCCTTGCCTCTTTCCAAAAGGAAAATATACAGTGTACTGATTCTAGGAGCACTAAAGTTATGTTAAAAGGCTGTGTGGGGTTAGTGTTAAAATACTTCAGTATGTTTTTGCATGGAGGGGATCTGCAGCAGCTGTACAAAAAGCATTTGAGAACAGCAACAGCAAGTTATAAACAAAAACAAATTATGAATGAAGAAAAATTATGAACAGTCAAATTAATATAATCAGGAGTTACAGTACATCTGTTGCTAAGAAATAATAGCTGTTTCTTGTATTCTTGGAAAAGCTCAAAAAAAGCAACTGCTAGTTTAATAATTAAGAATCTTTAAAAACATACAGAATGACTGAATCATTGAGGATGGGAAGGGACCTCTTGAGATCATCTAGTCTAACCCCCCCCCGTGCTCAGTAAGACATAATGCTTTTTCTGAAGTATAATCATAAATTTACCTAATTAAAACTTCAACAGAAGACTGCTCCTGGGAGAGCTGGCCATGGAGGAGCCGTGAGGGTGTGTGCAGCCAGCAGTGCCTGCATTTCTGCCATGGCATGTTGCTTAACCACTGCTGATCTCCATGGAAAGCTTGGTGCCGGCTCCGGTTCAGTATCTCCCCACCCTGGAGTATTTTTTTTTCTCTGTCCCAGTTCATGTTGCTGACAAACTGGGAGCTGAATTGTCTCAGAAAAATCAAAATCCCCCCGTGGAGGCCACTCCAGCCGCCAGCACAAAGGCAGCTGTCGGGGAGGCAGCGGTGAGCAGACACGATGTGGAGCCGCTGATGAAGCAGACAGGAGCCTGATATGTCTGGGCAGATGTGCAAGGCAAAAAGTAATATTTTGTTTTATTTTTTTGACCCAACAGACCCAACCAGGGCTGAAATCAATAGAAATGAGTTTCCTGCTCACTTCATCTGTGGGATCCTGATGAGTTTGGAAGTTAATGTTTCAGTACATGGTAGAGATACAGAAAGAGACCAGCAGAACTGCCTTAGATGACCAGAATCCAGAAATCCTGCAAATTACTGCCTTCGACATTTTATATTAAACATGTTTGGAGAACGCTTGTCAAATCTGATCTTCAGGAATATGTGTCAACCTTTTATACTGACTTCATTTGTTTTACCTTTAGAGCAATTGAACTGGTCCCCGAGGCAGGTATTACCCGCATGCCACCTTTAACACAATCAGATTAGTGCCGTGATTACTCTAAAAGCTGAAGCCTTGGTGTGGTGACAAACTGAATGCTCAGCATTGAAATGAGATCACCTGAACAGAGCACGCAGCCTGGCCCCCATTTCCAGCCCCGTCTTGGAGAGGACCATGCTCACCATATGGTGCTCCTGCTACGCCTGTGCTATTTCTAGCTTCAAACACTGGAATTGGAACTGACAGATTTAAAAATAAGGCTTTGATCCCGCCAAGATGTCTGCTGACCACACCATAGACCCTTTTTGCTGGTAGTCGAACCAGCGTTGTGCCATGCTCCCTTCAGATGATCCCTGTTAGTCCCTTCATAATACAGGTTCACACACTTTGCTCTTCCTTACCCGATTCCTTTGACCTACTTTTACCTACATTGCTTTCTCTCCTGCTCTTCTTGGAAACCCATGTAACTGGATTTGAACGTGCTTTGACTCTGACATTATTTATCTAGCTGGAAAGAAAGCAAATGTATACTCTAAGCACTTCTTGAAAACCTCCGTCCACCATTTACCCGACATCCACCATCAGCGCAAGGTACCACTTCTGCAGCACAAACAGACATCCCAAGGACTGGCCAGTCCTGTGCCCACCACCCTGCGCTCACCCCTCTGGGCACAGCTTCCAGTCGAAGTCTGGTGGAAAACCAGGTACTGATGACTCTTTCTTATCCAAAGTTGCCTACATCCCAATGTCAGCTTTAGGTAACACTAAAAATAAAACAACAGTTTACCTAAAAGCATTAATTTCCACATAAATTGCTGGCTTTCTAGTTAATAGACCTCTAAGGATTTTTTGGTAGACCAAACACTCTTTTCAAAGCAAATGATTAGGGCTGTATAAAACCCATCCTTTTTACTCTGCTGTTCATCATTTAGATTAATCTACTAACTAGCTTTAACATCTCAGCAGCCATCCTCCTGCAAAAATGAACACTTTGCAGTCCTAATCAAAAAGCCCTGAAAGGCTTCAGTGTTCATGGGGGGTGGCAGAGTACAAAGGATATCTCCTTTGCACAGCGACTAACCATCTTAAATCCCCACAGCTGTAGCAAAGACAGAAATCTGGCTTGCATAGCACTTAAACTTCAGTGCACTGAGAACATCATAAATGAACAACTTGGCATGTAGGATCAAAGGTAGGAAATGTGTCATTATCTGGGATGGTTATGGAGAGAGGAAGGTTTCACCCAGGCTGAGTTTCCAAAAAAAAAAAAATAGGAAATGGATTACTCCTGCCTCAAAGCTTATCACCCATTTTTAGCTACACCAGGACAGAGAGTCCTCCAGTGCTCAGCTTGCTCTACCTGGATTTTCAGTTTCCCTCTCCTTCCTTCTCTCTACCACTCCATTACTTACTGGGAAAGAGCAAAGATGATGTTTCTCACAGTATTTAGCAAGAACACGTACATGATGCAACTGCCCAGCACCTGGATTTAACAACCCGTAATTCAGGTTTACAAATCAGGACAATGCAAATCAAAGTTTTGATTTTTGGAAAAACAAACAAACAAAACCAACAAAAAACCCCAACTTTGGGACTTTTAGCAGCTGTAGTGTCTACATCAAACAAGTTGTTTCCATTCACTTAGGTCATTTTTTAATTAAAAAATAACAACTACAAAGCAATGAAAGTCAAAGGTTAGACTTTGGCACCATTAAGCAAGCCATGGGATTTTTACTAGCATAATCCCTGAACACTGGGCTACCAAATACCAGACTCTTCATTTTCCTTCCTGGAAATTTTGGCAGTATTATGCTTTCCAAAGCACACCTGAGACACTCAGGAGAACCTGGACTTGCAGCACAGCTGTTGTACAGGAACTCCTTGAAAGAAATTTTTCTCCTTTACCTCTGCAGAGGTGAGGCACACGTCAGCCAAGGAAGCTTCCCTCCCAATATCACTTCACCACTTCCACAAACAGGTTCAGCAAAATTCACATGCACATTCTCTTAGCCTGGTTGTGCCTAAACCACAGGGGCTTGGTTGGCACAGCTACATCAGCTGGAAGTCTCCAGTTTGGACCAACATCCTTGCAGTCTCTAGCTAAACATAAGCTTAATATTTTACAGCAAAAAATAGTTCAAAGAAAAAAAGATAATTTCCTTCTTACCCTTGAAGTTTTCGTAATTTGGTTATCTGAATACTTGAGCTTACATATCCAGCAAGTGTCTCTTGCACAAACATGGCCTCATTTACAAGGACTATGAAACAGGCAAAAAGAGGTAATTGTCATAAACATAAGAAAATCTAGGTGAGCCTAGCTTCCCTCAAAAAAAAAAATCAGTGAGGATATTCTGAAATCCTTGAAGCAGCACACACTTTCTAATACTTGAGAACACCACAGCTGCAGCTAATGTGTTCCAGGAAGAGGAGTGAGATTTCCAAAATCAATTTTCAGCTACTGCCTCTGATCTTCACAGATCTACTTGCACACTTGGATGCTGACAAGCAGCAAAAGAGTGGGGAAAGGAGGGAATTAACATAAAAAAAAAAACAAAACCCCAAACCACCAAGACCCCAAAGGGCTATAATCCCAGACAAGTCTTGGTTCTTCAGACTGAAAAGCAACGTAAAGAAACTACTCTATATTCACATGGTCTGCGGAAGCAATCTCACAAGATCTGGAACTTGTGCAAGGCATAAATTCACGTCCTTTGGACAGCCCTCCTTGGATTTATTTACTTTTTTGCCCATTAGTCCTTACAAAGCAAATCTTCCTGCTGTGTAGTGATGCAAACTGGCCAGGCATTAGCACATGATTTGCTCCCCTTTTCAGTAAAAGGCGAAGTAGGGTGGAAACTCTGAAACAGCCTACAGAAAAACAAGGCAAGATAGCAGGAAGAAGCAGTATCTGACACTGCTGGATGAGAAAGAGTCTTTCTGGAATTACCAACCTTTCTTCAGCTCAGATGCAGTAACATCTGCTAGAAAAGCCTGCAGCTCCTTCTTGGACACAACTGACAGTTCAGAAAGTCTCTGAGGCTAGTTTGGGCCAAGTCACTAATTCCTTACTGAGCCTACCCAACACAACCAAAGCCTGTCATCTCATATTGAGGGCAGCCTTTCTGAAAGGCACAAAACAGAGGTTGCTGCAATGTCACATGCTCTACCAGGATGGTAGTTTTTAACCTTATTGGAAAGGATGAGAACAAATGCTGTCAACTTTGGGACACAACAACCACCAAGAGCTAGACTTAGTAAAGAGTGACTTGAAACTAGAACGAAAAAAAGCGCTGCATTTCCACTCCAGCTCTCTTCTGATGGAGGTAATTCAGCTGGAGTTTATAGTTTGGGCAGATTAGAAACGACTTGCACAGAAGACACTCAACCTTTCAAGTGTACTTTATGAAGAACTTCACAGCGTAATAGCCGATACTTCTGGCATGCCAAGGACTCCAGAAATAAGGATTTGTCAAACATACAAAAGGAAGTAGTCCCAGGAACAGCGATACCCCCGCTGATGCACCCACCACGACAGCATCCTCCTGCAGGGGACGTAATGAACTCAGTAACAAACTCAGACAGTAAGACAGACGCAGAGCCTGCCTTCATATCGTTCTCTTGGAGCCAAATTCAAGCCTGCTTTTCCTTGTCTCCTGTTTACCCCATGTAAGTGCCAAATGACATTAACATGAAGGCTCCCCGAAATTCCATCTCACTAACATTTAAAAATATGCTATTGATTGGTGTCTGTCTTGTGTCGGGACTTGTCAGCAAGCTGCAGTGAAGGACATGCGAGTGAAGCAGGGCACTATCCAGATATGTTCTGCATCAGAAAGGGAAGGTTCAGAAAGCTCAGCAGCTAACTGCAGTTCCCGAAGGGATACATACACTTTGGTAATTGAGATTATTCCAGTTTCCCAAGCCAGGTGGCTGACTGATCTGATATTATAGAGCACAGAGTCAGACTAAAGCGGTTTGTCGTGCTTCATTACACAGTCTACTTCCATGTCTAGTTGAACATCTTACGATTCTCCTGAGAAGAAAAGTAAAAAAACAACAAAAATACATTACTCCCAAAACAATCAGAAGATACAGGTACCGCGATACCCTTGTTAAAAACTAAGTCTTGAACCTTCATAGGGAAATCAGTGTACTTCCAATGCAATAAGGCTTTTCCTAGGCAAGTATTTTGCTCCTCAAATACTTCCAAAACATGAAGTTGTTGGATGTCACAAAGACAGACATTTGCAGGTCAACTGCTTCATTTTAAGTGTAATGAAAGGTCAGGACAAACTCCGCTCTAGATCCCTGGCCAGGTCTACTTACTCTGCTTTGATTCCCAGCAGCACATACTTGTTTGGGCAGCCTGGAAGGACCAGCAATCCCCTTCTGCACGTTACTGGGAGCACCTGCAACGCTTCCTGCATGAGCACTCTGTCAACTCTTCTTCCCAAGCAACTCAGACCTCCCACTTTGCCAATTTACCACACTTTACACCGACACTACTATAAAATATAGTGAAAGCATTCAGACACTGTATTATCAATGAATTCATACAGCTGCATTTAGACAAAACCCTAAGAGAATCCAAACCTGCTGAGCTTTGTGCATGAACTGCCTGAGCTGTCTGCCGAGTTCCACCATCATGCTTGCCATTCTGCTAGTAAATCTGCAATTTCCACATATTTTTCTCCTGGTGGCCTCCATGTAAATATGCAAAGCCTGAATTTATGAAACAATCAGATTTTTTCTTTGCTCAGTTTTGAAAAGAAGGAAGAAAAATAACCAAATTCTTTCCCAATGTCACTCTTCTATTGTATTGACATTTTGTCTTTTAATCTCTGGAGAGCAGAGTTAAAGTTCCAACTTGGTCACAAGGTTAGATGGAGTTGCTTCAGTCTCTAATAATTATTTGTCCACATCATAAAACTGTTATGGCACAATCTGCCATTACTAGCCATTAGTGTTCGGCCATGGCAGCAGGTTGTATTGTTTACACCTGAAGTACAGGCTGGGTTGGGCAACTTAGATAACACAGCAACTACCTGCACAAGGCATACCTTTAGCTAGGAGAATTGTTCACTTGTTTGAAAAAGAACCAAATCAACACAAAGTTTAAGAGGAGTGGTTATTTTATTGGCATATTTCCTGCTAGTGTGTTATGGGTACAAACTATTTTTTGCATTGCAGAAAATCAAGGCAGTATTATGCTTAGATTGTATCTAATTAATTTTTCATACTAAAAACCTTCTCAATGCCAGATGGCTGATAGGTGGCCATTTAGAAACCAGAAGGTATCTGTCAGAAAAAAAACAAAGCCCTCAACTTTGTTCACTGAGCCTCCTTTTTACCTATGGCCTTGCTAGTCAAATTGTATTATATACCTTTGAACAGGGAAGTCATTTAAGAGAAGCATGAATCTTTATGATTTCCATGCATCTCTCAGAGCCTCCAGAATTATTCTCCCATTCAAGCCATCACTCTCCAGGGTAAAATACAGGAGCATAGAATATTAACCTTTGAGTTATCTTTTGCTAGGTCAAAAGATCTTTGGGTCGTCTTCATCATCATCTAATTTGGGGCCATTGAGAAAGACACACAGGGAAACTTAAGAGTCTGGGTCTGCTGTGGCTCCCTTTGTCACCCTCAAGGTACAGCCTGCTAACTGGCAAAGGAAGAGCATCCCCACCAGAACAAGCTGAGCAAGGGACAGAGAGCACTGCCAAATCCAGCACAACCGCAAACAGACTCTGTGTTCGTCAATCCTAGTGCAGAGAGGAGCAAAGCCCCCATCTCCCTTCTGCACAGGTGAAGCCTGGGCTTACACAAACAGTGCAAAGGCATTTCTGTCCTGTTTATGCCAGGCTACCTGCTGGCTAACATTTGCCAGAATGTCACAGGGAAAGAAAAAAAAGTGCTCCTTAATTATAGCCCTTCTGTTGTTCGACTCAGGGGTTTTATTAAAAAGGAAAAAGCATAGAGAGCCGCTAATCAGCAGCTCCTAACAAATGAAGTTCTGGAGATTGATTTTTCAAGTGATTAGCAGTGCAAACACACATTTTCACAACTCAAAATCTTTGCGTTTTTATCCAACAGCTATTTTCATTAACCAAGAAAGGATCAGAGAGGGACAGTTAACAGCCAAGACTAGCCTCAAATACTAATGGCTTTATTACCACAGCACACGGATTTAAAAACCTATATTGCAGCTTTGTTTCCATGGTCCCAAGAGCTCCATAGGTTCCATATGCAGCTTTAATTAGAAGTAAAAGCTGTAGCTGTACCTTTGCATGTATGATTCTTTCACAACAAAACACCATTTGCTGGACAAAATGCCATTCAGCTTCACACAAGCCATTCACCACCTCCAGCAGCATGTAGCACCGTTGCTCCCATGCTCAAGTTAGAAGCTCTAATGACAGAGCAGAGCAGCTGCCAGCAACTTAGGGGCTGAAATAGGAATTGGAATAGCTTAGAGATAGATGATATACCCTGAAGGGAGCTAACAATAAGCATGGTGGCATCAGACAGCCTTTAAATTTGCTGTGCTTCTTTCCATACCTGCTAGTCCCTCAAGGTATTGAGAACCTGCAGCTGACTGTACTGCTGGGAGCAGGAGTGCTGGGTGCTCAGCACTCACACAATACACTTCCAGGTAAAGTCAAGCCACAAAAATTACAGGGAGAGAACCTGTGCTATAGATCACTAACTAGATTTAGTTTAAAATTCCAAAAAGGACAGCTTTAATAGAATCGTCACTTGTCTATCACTCGTCTGATTTTCTGAAGGTGAAAGTCATATAAGTTTCACCAGTGACTTAATACCTTTCTGAGCAATAGACTAGATGGGGAAAATTTCTTTGCTCCCAGAAACGATTAGCACATATTCACCTCCCCGGCCCCACATAAGTTGGTGACAGAAGATGTATTTTTTCCCCATGTGCTCCTTTTTAGCAGCCATATCCAAGAGAACAGGCTGGTTGAGCTTTGCTGCCTACAACTTGAAGAGAAAACAACAGGGGATTTTCCTTCTCCCAAACATGAGTTTCCCTGACATCCCCAAACACCAGTCCAAAATCCCTTGGATGGCAGCAAGTTAACATTTGTCAGAGTAGGTGAGAAATGCACATGTGCAGCTAAACACAGTGGCGTGCAAAGCAGCTACGTTGGGGAGTGAGAGACTCTCAAGCTGTGTGTTGTATTGCCAAGTGGAAATTGCAGACAAGGAGAGATTGGTTGGGCTCTCACCCCCGGGAGGTGGCATTCTGCATGCTCCATGGCTTCTCCTTCACACAGCACAGCCCGGCTCACCCTCCCTGCCCTGCAACGCCTCGCTGGCACCTCTCCACTGAAACGTGGGTCCCGACACGCTGCTAGATGTGACTTTGGACTCTGAAGACTGATGGGAAAGTCCCAGCTGGACAGTGGGCCAGCAAAAGCCCTGCCCACACGACAGCAAAGGCTTTCACAGGCTCCCAGGGGAATTACAATGTCCCTAACTCATACGGGAGAGAGACATTTTCCACAATCAAGGAAATACATTTAGACTGTGAATACTTCTGTTCCCAGCAGCTGGAGGGAGACGAGAAGGGGAGCTGACGCTTTTACTTCATTCTCACCAAAGCAACCTTAGTCTTGCTTCACTCAGAGACAGAGTTTATGGCAGGTTTTAGATTCTATTCCTTTAACATCTTACAGCTTCCAAGATGCAGCATTAATGCCCCAGGAAGGCAGAGGACTCTGAATTAACGGCAGAGCTGTCACACGAGTTGTTACAGCCCTCCACGCTCTCATTACAGAACACCATGGGATAGTCACTTACACCAACAACTGGAGCTTCACAGTGTTCCTGCAAACAGAGTGATTTTTCCTCTAGTGAAATGCCATCATTTACAATTAGTGCAGTTGTGCAGGACACTGTTACTGAACCTGCAGTTGACGATTATAATTAACTGCTGGTGATAGGAGAAGCATGGATTAAAGCACCGTCTATACATCACACAGATCCATATAAACTATTCTTCAGCAAGACATTTCATGCTATATCTGCAAACCCAGCCTTTCCATTGCACTGCTTTTCATCCAGTCCTGCAGTGATTAGAACAGGTCAGTGGGACCAGGACAGAATATGACTATATGGGTTTGTCCCCACTCAAGATTTGGGGCTCCTGGATCATCTTCCCAGTCCTCCAGGATGAGCCAGTCTCATAGTGATCAGCGAATTATTTCCAGTCTCAAAGCCAGGTTTGTTTTTCCTCTCCAAACTGCCTGCACAGGCAGCTCTTAGACAAAAACTTCGCTCCCAAGAGAAGTTTTGCTCCAGTGCAGCAGCTGGAAAGCCACCTAAAGCTGCTTCCTAAGAATTTCTCTCTTGAAGAGAAATCCACTGCCTAATTTAGGGCTGTCACAAAATCCCATGTGCCCCAACCTCCAGTTTCTGGCCCGTGGCACTGATGGTGGAAGCAAGCACTAGCAATAGCCATGTGATAGTTTTTTGGACCCTGAATTACACTAGACATTGGAGCAATGCGTCCAGCCAGGGTTGTTTCTCCTCTCCCTTATGCAGCTTTAAAATCATAAAAGTCTAAATGAATACATACGGGACCTGAGAGTAAAGGTAGATTCCTCATGCTTACACAGGCTCAGAGATAATCTCACTGCTGTTCTCAGTGGTATTAATTCATGCACTGTGGGCCCATAGTGTTATCAAGATATGAGAAAGAATGCATTACATAAATATACATTTATCATAGGGAGTGGAACAGCTGAGACCAATTTTCATTTTTGCTTCTGCACTTAGATATGCTTTGTAGATATTTTCCTTCAGCAAATGATTCAATCCATCACAATTAAAGTAACACAATGTAATCTCTCCTTTGATTTAATTGTTCTCATTCTGCCAGATATACAAGTTCAAAATACATTCGAAGTAATATTTAAAATAGAAAGATTATTTTCAAAACTAGCACAAATCTCCTAATGGGTTCAGAATTACATGCTGGGAGTCTTGCAATGCATTGATTTTTGGTACTTAATTTTAAAACATTTCCAAAATATGCCAGCATGAATCTGAGCTGATACTTCCCAGGAACTCTAATGGACTTGGGTATTCAAATCCCCCAGAAGATCAATCTTCTTTCCCGTGTGCTGCTGCAAACGCTTTCCTTCCCCCACGTGCTCAGAGCAGAGCTCTCCCTCTCGGATCCAGGACAGTGCCCAGAGCCCACGGGAGGAGCGAGCCCTCCCTCCTCGCAAGGCAGCAGAGCCCACAGCATCTGCATCTCAGGTACTTACATAGCTCAGGAGCAAAGCCATGGGGAAGCTCACAAACACAAGGTCAGAATGAGAGATGCATGGAAAGACACCAAGCAGAAACTCGGATGGTCTCCATTTCTTTGACAAAGATGCTCACGGAGAGGCAATGACTGGCTACGAAGACAGGCCACATGCCCCAGCAACTTTGCTCACTGCTAGCTTGGGCAGATTTGACCTGACAACTTAAAAGCTTTTACTAATAGTTCCATAAGCTTGCCCAAGGTAACACATATGTGCATACAGATATGCTTGTTAAATAGCAACCAAGAGCTCGGCTCAGAGCTTTTGCACTCTCCTGTAACCAAGAGACGAGTGAAGAAGAGCAATCCAACATCACCCCAACTAATGAATGCGATTTCTCCCATCCTTTCTTTCTATCTTCCATCTCCAGACTTTGTTTTCAACTCCCTTCCCTTGCTGTACCTCCTGACTGTCTCATTTCATGTCCAGGCTCCGCAGTGGAGAAATGCCAGCGCTGATGCTTCTTAGGCGAAGAACTGAGGACTTCTTAGCATGGGGCAGCCCAACACTCTCAAGCAGGGACACCAAGTGTTGGAATGCAACACTTGGTGTCCCTGCCAAGATCCCCAGATTGCAGAGCTACTGGCAATAATTTTAATGGAAATGGCATGCACCATCACTGTAAGGATTTAAATTTTCATTAGCTCTTGAAGCAGAGGTTTATACAAGCAGTTGCACTGTTTTTTCAAGAACCCTTCCTCAGTAAGCGATTCAAAGGAAATGATTACCCAAACCAAGCTGTAAGTGTCCACATTACGCTGAAGCACTTGCCCTTCCTCAGCACAGCCATCTTAAGAGCTCTCTACTTAGCAAGACAAAGGGTGCTAAAATAATCAGCACATTCAAACCCTTACTGTAGCAGGTATGCAGCAGGACCTGAAAAATAGCCTCAGAAAAGAAACTAGTGTAAAAGGAGTAAAAACTCGGAAGGTTTTTTTTCTTTTTCAAATGTCTCGCTCTGGCAGGCAGAAAGCAGTGTCCAAGCACACACAATGAGCTTTAGAAGGTCAGGGTGGGAACCAAAATCAGTAACATCCTACCAGCTCACTGTCCTCCCAGCTGGGTTTGCACAGAAAGCAACACTGGTCTGTCCCACGTGGGCTTTTACTGGGTGGGTATTTCTACATCGCGATGCATCGGCCAGTACAAACCTATCCCAGAGTACGCTAGCATTGCTGCACATCATCTATGAGCATCAGCCGGGGAATAAAGGGTCCCTATTCTCCCTCCTGCCCAGGTGGGCTGGAGCAGGGAACAGCCTTCATCCCAAACCTCTCCCTTTCCTTCTCCTCCACATGCTGAACGATGCAAGTGAGGCAGGATGGCGAGGCAGTAACGGACACCCAGCAGACGGAAAACTGGCTATTTTCAGCCCACAGCAACAGGCTGCAACTTGCCGAGTGCAAGCTGCGGCTTTTGGAGTGCTTCTCCACCCCAAACTGGTGTCAGTGGAGGAGCAAGCTGACCAGCTGCGCACTAATGGATCAAAAGGCCTGCGTCTCTCCTGCTTCATGTACGAACTGAGGACCGTTCTGCACAAAACCACTAATTACAGTTATTTACACCAGCGTTGCAGGATCCAGACCCTTCGTCTCCAGATACAGACTTACTTCATGTAGCCGCTCTATGCAAAATAAAAACTGCCTAATTCCTTACTTATATACTCATAAATTAATACACCAGAACTCATATTCTTATTTTTCTTGTACACATACTACTATTAGTCTATCCCACCTGGTGACTTGGAGCTAAATGCGATGCATGTTTATATCAGTGAAGGATTCTTCTCTCATCTTCAACAGAATTAAGTGAGACTCTCAATACCAAGATCCTATTGAGCTGTGATAGTGTTAGTAGGATGCATATTAGTATGTGCAGCAAAAAATAACATTATATCAAATCCTGTTAGAATAGAGCCTTATCAAAGATTGACAGGAAATATGTTCTCTGAAAATAACCACAGTATTTGCTCGTGGCACTCACACAAAGGATATCTCCGAGCCACAGCTCATATCTGTGCCAAATGAGAAACCTCTAAAAGAGCCTAATTTTTTTGCTCATATTACTTCTGCCCATTTTAATTTTACACATGAAATTAAAAAAATAGTAATGGCAACATATTTTAAAGAGAAGTGTAATATTTTTGTGTGTGGTGGTTATTTTCTACAACACATGGAAAACATAAACAAAGCAAATTAGTGATGTTAGAGCAAACTAAGAGACTCTGTGCAGCAGAGTTTGATGCTCATTTACAGAGAGGAAATAAGCAGGGACAGGAATCCTCCTAAAATACAGGATGGACACAAGCAACCATCTATATGGTTTGAGTTGCCAGAAAACTAAAGGCACGCCATGGCAATTATAACTTTGTGAGATGTTTACAATTTCTTCTCCTTGTTCATGTAATCACAGCTTACATCTTTCTAACATCCAAAGCCTGACAAGCTTTTTCTATGCTCCTACCACCTCCAAGCCATACAAATAATTAAGAAGCAACCTCATTTACTGCAGGGGAGAATAAGGTGTCTGTTGAACACAGGGTTGTAAAGATGTAAAGGTTGGGGCTGCAGCCACAGTCAAAACCAAGTCACACAGAAAGACAGGCTGCTAGGCCAGGTTTAAAATAGGGACTAAAATTGCTGGCCATTGCTGTCACACACCCATACGTGGTGCCGGCCAGGGGAGCTGACAAAGCAGCTCACCCCTTCCCGCGACTTCACCAAGCTGCTGCCTGTGCCAGCCCCTGAGGGTGGCTGGTCTGTGCCCACCTGGGTGATAAGGATCTCGGTCCCACCCGTCAGCCAGAAAGCAGAAATCAGATCTTTTGTTTGTTTGTTTGTTTGGCTACAAACCACTGCAGCAAGGCACCCAAGATGGGAAGAATTACAGGAGGAATTACAGCCACCAGCTGCCTATGAAGTTGCTTCTATTAAAAAATAATAACAAAAAACCACTCTGCTATGGCCTTAATTTTACAGCTTAACTGCTCAGTGATATTTCACCCGCTCAGTTACACGTTGTAAGATGTTCTGCTGAAGTTATTTGTATTTTGCCTGAACAGGCACAGAGTGCTGGTGCCATCTGCCGTTTGCTGGGTATTGGCAGGCAAGCACAGGCAAATCAAATAATAGCATAACAAAAGAAAATTACTCGATAAATTAATATCTGGCATAAATGAAAATCCTTCAGATGCCTGAGGGTCTCCTGTGGCAGCTTAGGGATAAACGGGGTTTTAGACAAGATTTATTGACATGGGAAATATCACAAGCAAATCCTTGCTGACACAATCCTTAATGCCGCATGAAATTAGACACAATGCCCTTCTAGAAGCAAAGAGCAGGATAAAACCAGAGATAGCCACTTACTTTTAGGGTTGAAAGTACTTTTAGCTTTTAGCTTAGTTAGTCACTTTTAGCTCCTCAGCCAGGAGCATGACTCCTGGAACTCATAAACCCAGCAGTCCCGAGGAGAACAGCACCAAGCGCTTTTCCTAAAAACTTCTTTACTATTTAGGGCATGCAAAACCAGCTCCGCATATCAAACCCAGACAGAAACCCAGCCTGCTCTCACCCAGCTCCTCCACCAAAGGCACCACCAGAGGCTCACGACCCCCCACCCTTCCCGCTGTTGAGACCCACCTTCCCACACCACCGCCCCTGGAGCCTTCCTCAGCCACCCTCCTCCTCGCATCCTCCAGCCGAGCCACCCCCCACTTTCAGGACCCCCTCAGCGGGGCAGGAGGTGACAAATCCTTGGGGAAGCAGGTCCCGGCTGTCCTGGCAGGGAAGGTGCTGCCCTGTGACAATGCGGCTGGCCCAGCAGCAAGGCTGAGCGCTGGGACACGTCTGCTCGATGTGGGGACAGGGACCCGAGACCATTGCAGCCAGTGACCTGAGGGACTGCAGACACAACCACTTGCCCAACTGCCTTTTCAAGATGCTCCGTTTGCGTCCAGATCTGACACAGAGGCGGCAGCTCCCAAGATACTGGTTTGACTTTGACAAGGGAGGATATTATTTTGCTGCAGCCCAATTCAGCTGCTTTGTATGAGAATCATTTCCACTGTCCTTCCGGAGAGTTATTCATACTGACAGTTGTGCTCTGCCTTAAGCACTTAAGCCTGCTGTCCAGCCAGAAAACAGGTTTCACACCAGATACTGTGCCTCTTCCTACCCATACCAGTCACTAAATGCTGATAAAAGGTGCCGTGCCATACAGTAGAAGGCAGATAGAGTATTTCTGGCAGAGCACAGGCAATGTAATTTTTAAATGTCCTTGCTTATGGGCATTGAAACCTGGAAACTCGAGGGCCAGAGGTGCTTGTGTGGCCATCAAGAGAGTTGCAGCTGTTGGGATGGCATCCTGAATATGTAGAGGGAGCTTCTGCCAGAGCTAAAAACAGAAAGCCTGGGCAGCGGGAGCAAAGTGCAGGCAATCCACATGCTGCATTTGTTCTGACCATCTCTGGCTGAGGCACGCCAAAAGGAAAAGTCTCTGCTTTTAGCCATTTTCTCTACCTTAAAAACATGACTCTGTCTCCTAAACACCAAAGGGAAAAGCTAATTGTAAGAACCACTGTCGTGATGGGAAGCGGAATGAGAGCTTATGATGAACGCAATCTTTTCTGCTTTAGCAAGTCGGTTGCTTAGGGAAGGGCCAGGATAAAACATCCCTCCCTGGAAATATTGCAGCTCTAGCCTGAAAAAAACATCCATGGAGGAAACTCACATAAAATTTTGACATATTTTCTGGAGCTATATCATAATGCAGCCTGCAAAGGTTTGTTAGGACCCAGCTTGGGGGCACATCAGTACACTGTCTCTATAGATATCAGGGTAAGTGTCCTACCCAGGACTGGTAAACATCCAGCAATGTTCACCACTCCTCAAATTGCCTATAGATAAGTCTGTATAGCCCAGACTGGCACAGGTTTAACTTACAGTGGAAAATATATTAGATATGTCAAAATGTCTGAAGTTAAACCCAAGGGAATGCTGCCAGAAAGCAAAGCTGTAAGATCATCCAATAAGTGCATGCCTCAAGGCATCATATAGTAACGTCCCTATTGCAACACTGTGAGTGAATTTGAGGCTAGTCAGTCTCCCCATTAAAATGCTGTTCCTGGGATTCAGCATGTGGAGAGCAAGCAGGCACCTCTGCTAAGTTTCTTTCAGAAGTTAATACCCACAGATGATTGAGGACATCTGCCAGCAATGCCACTTCTGTTACGTAATAACAGAGTTCCAAATTACTCACGCTCATCTGCAATCCTTTTCCACACACTTGCTCAATCCCCTTGAAGTCTGCAAATATGTGCCATTTAGAAGAGTAATTGCATAATATCATCAGAGATAATCTGAATTTACACCAAGATACCTATGATAAGCATCTAGGCTAAAACCACTGATCTGTCTGGCTCAGTGAGAACATCAAATCTTCAGTGGAACAACTAGCAATGGCAGGAGAAAGGTCAAGTATGTCCTGTTGTCCAAGCTCAGCCCTCACATAAACCTGCGTCGCTCCTCTGAAGCCAGAGGAACCATACCAATCCAAACTTGCATTTGGAGCAGCGTACTGTCAAAGATGGAGGCAGCCCAACAATTACTGGTCTCAGACAGTCTTGGTTAAGTTTAATCAGTCAGACTTGGCTGAGTCTACTAGTGAGTCCAGTTTCAGACAGGTTTGACTATGCATAATCAGCCAAGCTTGGCTGAGTCTATCAGCATTTACCACCCACTTGGAGACCACAGTGGTAAGAAGAGAGGAGGGAGGGCTCGGGGAGCCTCCCAGCACACACACTCACAGCCCCTCTACTGCCTTTGGACCACAGGCAGGCTGTGACACCTTCGGGCAATGACACCTCTCTGTGACTTAAACCTCCCCAAGTCTCTCCTTCTCTGTTCACAGATGATTACTTTTAACTTGCAATCGCGTTCCTTGCACTTCGCTGAAGATCTCTTGGAGGACGAGCCCTGACTATTACCAGCAATGGGCACCACCACCTTCAAACATCACTGTGGGCAGATGCAGAAGACTGTCCTTGCACATCTCTCTGCTCAGCACCCTCCATTCCAGCAGGTAGCCTCCACCAGCCTCTGACTGCCAGAGGTAAATCACTCTTTGGGAAAGACCAGCTGGGGCCTGCCAGGCTACCTGGAGCTCCTCTCTCTCCTGAAATTCATAGCACTGCCAAGATCCCTCCCTATCCCAAGCTCCCTTGCGACATGAATGCCAGCTTACGCTCGGCTTCTTCACACAAGAGTGGGAAGATGTGCTGGATTTCCTTGCAGAAGTGAGAAGTTTCTGCCTGAACTCTGAATCCAACCATAAGAATTAATTAAATTCTTACTGTCAAAACTACCCTAAACACCAATTTGCCAGTGAAGATACCTAGTTTCTCCACAGGGCAGGTCCATTCATTTTCATGCCAAGACCATTTGTTACCTACATTCCTCCATTCAGAAATCCCTTTTGGAAAAATAAAAATTAAAAAAAGGAAAAATCACTGCTCATCTGTCTCAGAGTTTGATGTGGGATAAATTGAAATGTCACTTCAGAGGCTCCTGACAAAGCACTTCAGGAAGAAGAGCCCCAGCATTTGTGGCCTTTGCGCCAGCTGCTTTTCCATTTTGGGAAGGGTTTAAGATGGCTGGAATAGCCAGTCTCTTCCCACCACCCCTGCATTCAAGCCAGCGTCAAAAGTTCATCTGATAATTACGCCATCAAGAGATGAGTAATAGTTTAAATTCCTTGGGCTAGGTTGTCTAGCTAGAGGATCCAAGTAAATCCCATTGACTTGCAGCAGAGTTTTGTGTCCGCAGGAGGGGAGAGCAGTGCTCCTGGAGTTCAAGACCCCTTCCTCAGAGGTCTTCAAGCACAGACGAGAACCGGAGAGGCAGAAGACAGCCAAAGGAAGCTGGTGCAAGCAGGTGCAGCTCCCAGAGCATCCCTACCCCACAGTTCATGCTGGAGGCAGGATCCACCCATCCTTGGGCCCAGATGGCCTCGATACAATTTGCAGCGACACATAAAAATGATACAGCCATTAATAACAGTGCCAGGAGAGATGCTTTAGCCAAAAGTAACGTATACCCTTTCGCACAGCTCCTGGGACTCAGCATGAATGAAGCAGGCAGGTAACTGGAAAAATTTAGGAGATTGTGCTTGCAGGAAACCCAACTGCAAGTCATATTTTCAAACTGGGAATCTGGGCAAGACCTCCAGAATCCCACAAAAGGTAACTAATTCAGCATACCTTAGACTGCTGGGCACGGCTTTGCAAAGCAGCTGGGTTATTTTCATGGTCACAAAATTGAAGGCTGACAATGCGAAGACCGAACGGTCTAACACCCCTTCAGCCTTCAGCTGTGGAAGTGCACTGCTATGGTAGAAGACAAGATTCAATCTGTGCGTAGACACTTTCAGAGCAATGGACAGCTTTGCTTGGCGATCTCTCTTTCTACCTCTTATGCATCTACACAAAGCAATTCCTTCAAATGAGCTGGTAACTAGCGTTTTGGAGCACAGGCACTTGCTGCACTGACACTGGGCACAGACACAACCCTGCACTTCAAAAATGCCCTCGCTCCAGCTTCTCCCCTACACGGTACCTCACTGAATAATGCACCTTGCTTGAAATTCAAGCGCATAATGGCACTGTGCTTCTGCCATCATCAGGACATTACTTCGGCTCCCACAAGCTTTACACAGCTCTTCTACTAAGTCTGGAGGATGCTAATGTGAAACTGTTCAAGTCAGCAAGACGTACGCTGGCTCCACCGAACCCAAGCTATACCCCTGCATTCCTCAGCATTTGGGGAGAGAGGAGAAGCTCAGGTTTTCTTTATATCCCAAGTGAATAGGAAATTCTTTACATTCCAGATCCGTATAAGAGTCCTGCTTCTAATGAAGTTTTGCTACGCTTCTCTTTCTTGGCTCTCTTTCAATGCTGAGAGTCACAATTGACCTGAGCTGGCATCTTTCCAGCACTCAGGACTACTAGCATGATAAATAATAAGCAGCTACAGATCTGGCCACTGTTGTATCTCACAACAGTGGACCTGTTTTGTTCCAGCTAATGGTGCTGCTCTGTTGACTTTCAAACAGGCTGGAGAGCATAAATTGCTGCAGTTTATTCCCATACAGCTGACATTCCCGCCATGCCATCACTCACAAGCAGGGATCTGAACATTAGAAATGTAACCCACCACCCCAGACAGCCTTCAGTCCTCGGAGGGGAGTTGGTGGAGAGGAGACTTTCCACTTCAAGTCTCAGCGCTTTCTCAAGCTGCTGGCAGCAAGAGCCCCAAAACCAAACTGATGGCTTAGAGAGGTGAGTAACACTTTAATTTCTAGCATACTAATCATGTTCTTAGGTTACATGAGGGCTTTTCAGGGGGTGGGGAGGAGAGGCAGGGAAATGATTTTTTGATTTCAGGTGGCAGCATTCCCCTTTCTGGCACACTGAGCTCTGCTCTTACCTGTAGGCTCTTTAAGGGTGGCTATTCAAGCATCCTGGCAAACCAGGAGCTCCAACCCCACAGTATGCTTGGCTCAGTCCTCCTGCCTGCATGAGCATCTCTTACCCTTGCACCCAGAAAACCCAGGAAGACTTCGGTTTCCAAAGCAAGAGAGGACTCCACTGCCAACCAGAGGGCATGCTGGCTCCACAGCACATGTGCAAGGGGTGAAGCCATGCTGAGCTCTGCCCTCTTGAACATCTCGCTTCATTAATGAGGTACTTTGCAAGCAGCCAATCCATCAATACTTCATTTGGTGTCTTGGGCTGAGAAAAGAGGCAAACGGTCCACAAGACACTCAGCTGAGATGCAGGCTCAGTTGTGCAGCAGAGCATCAGCTGGGCTCCACAGCCTCCTCCTAAACATGGCTCAGAGGCAGGTTAAAAAGAAAAGAGAAGGGATAGAGATGCTACAGGGAAGAAACTGGCCAGAAGGTATAATGCATCTTCTCAGTGAGTCTTTTCATAGCACTGGGAACTGTATGTAATGGAGGTAACCAGAACCACAGGCGTGGGATTTGGATTTAGTCTTTCATGCTGCTCCAACTTTCAGCAGCACAGACTGCTCTGATTCTCTAACAGCACATCATTTGCAGCCACAGAAGTACACTGTCCAGCAAACTAACTCAAAGCTACCATCATGTGCCACAGACACACATTACCTGGATATTCCTCTGCAGCAGCCAAGGAGGCAGGACACCCTGTTTCGTCCCCTGCAACAGGGCAGCAGCAGAGGGTAGCCTCAAGGAATGGGCAGAGCTGGGGCAGTAACCTCTTCTCCTATCCCAGCAGCGCAGGACCCACAGCCCCGGCCCTATGGCACAATAAACACCTTGCACATTATCTGTAGGCCTAATCCAGAGTGTAGTGAAAACAAGGACCAGGTGTGGATGGGACTTTGCGGCCTCCCAGCTCCAAATGAAAAAACAGTTGAGGATCAAGCATTTCCTCGGCAGACCAGGGAGTGAGGCAAACCTGAGGCAGGACCTGCCTCTTGAAAGGAACTTTATGCCCTCTGTTGCCTGAATATCAACTCTTCCTTTTCATATTTTGCTTTTCAGTTGTATTAATTAATACATTTGGGGTATTCAAGAGTTTTGTCCATAACACTGTGCTATCTCCTAGAGAAATTCCTAGCTGTTGTTGCAAAAGGTAGCAAGAAAATTCAGTGGTGCATCTTCACTGCCTGAGGGATGAACTTTGTTCACTTACCACAAATACTGTTAACAAGAACTGTAACTCACCTCTACTTCTTTTGCTTATTTTACCTATAACATTTTACATGCATTTACTGACTAGTTCTCTAAACAGAAGCATTTTTTTGGCAGGAAGGGCAGGCAGAGGCAAAGGCCTGGCTCTCCTGTACCTTGCACTGCACACATGTCTTCATATTATCATTTCCTAATTTCCAAAGGCTACGGCTGATGGGACAACCCCTTGCTGCAGGCCACAGCTGCTGCAGGCTCCAGCTGCAGCACTAGCTGCAGTTCGCAGTCACCCAGACACTGCCATGTTTGATGCTGAACGCTGGCAGGTGAAGTGTTTCTAGAACAGCTGGGTACGCACTAGATTAGGCATTTTTGTTTTCCTGAGACTTTCCAGTAATTAAGCAATACAGTTTGCTTATGAGACAATTGAGCTGGAGTTTTGCAGACATGCTATCTCTGTTAGTCTCTAGCAGACAGAAAATTCAAGCCCTGCTGTATTTTTAGGGTTTTTCCACCTAGGAAGTTGGTGTCTCAGCTGCCAAAAAAGATGGCAATCCAAGCACCCATTGAGATCACTGCCTAGATATACTCTTGAGCAATTAGCATGACATCTAGTAGAGCAAGAGACCACCAGTAGCTTAGGCTCAGACCACTGATGGCTTTCATTAGATAGACTTTTCATTGTAGAAAACCTTTTCACAAGAGGGGAACAGAGAGAGTATGACCTTTCTTCCAGGTGAAAACAGAAACAGGTATGTACTAGTGTGAAATGCAGTACAGGACAAGAAAAATAAGTCATGCCTCACTTTTCTAATGAAATGGCATTAAAATCTAAGAGTTTGGGCACTGCACACCTATGGTTACAAAGCTACAGCACTGATTTATATTGAGTCAAGTGCAAGCTAAAATCAGGCCTGGCTTTCTAGATTGCCTTTGGGTGGAAATGAACATATTTGCTTTAGTGATGCACTCGGGTTGCTTGACAGGCCCGCAGATTTGTATGACACCACCTGTTTCCATATCAAATGCTGTCCATGTAGTTAAAATTAGACCGATCATATTTCCTGGTGGGGTTTCGGCTGTACAGCCCACTGTCAGCCTGCGCGTGGGCTCCCCAACAATGAAGAGTTCACTGCTCAGCATAAAGCAGACGCACGGTACTTTGTGGAAGCCCAAATGCCACGGCTATTCATTTAAACTAACCTTTCCTCCTCCTTGGACACAGGGTATGGCACATGTCACTGTCATAAGAGGTGTTTGTGAGAGCTTAAACAGTCCAGTCTTGCTGCTTCCTAGAGACAGAAAATAACCGTTAGACCAGGTGTACGTATATTTTTCATTCAAGAAACATATGTGCAAGTTATTTAATTTTATGCAACACTTTTTGCCAGCTCAATATTCTATGAAATGGCTTGGGTTTTGTAAAATTATTTCCCTATAAAAAGCTTCCTTTGACTGTGCACTGACAGCTTAATTTATGCAACTTGAATAATGACAGTTTGGGGAATTGGCACCTTTAACTGCTTCATAGTCTATGCCTTAGCTCTACAAACATGCCTCTAAACTACAGTGTTCAGGGATATTCTGATTATTTGCACTTTGCATGCATGATTTCTGCTCTGTGTAAAAGCTCTGAGGCTGGAATAGTTTTTTTACCATGTTTTACAGTGCAACAGGTAGGTCCCTGTTTTGAGCTTCGTGGTGATACTGCAGCATGTGCAATGGGATGACAGTACTCTGACCACTGCAGGTCTTCCAGACTCGGTTATATGATGCACTCTGGGTCCCAGCAGTTTTGGATAATTCCCATGAGCCCCGCTGGTAGAACCAGAGCTGTTGGCATAGACTCAGACTCTCTTTCAGATGTCAACAGCCGCCCCAGCTTCTCTGGTGAAGAGATCAGAGATAGGGCCTGCCCTAGACATAGGACTGAGAGCAAGTATTTAAGAGAGCTCTACCCCACTGCACGGTAGCCCTCCAGCCTCTGCAAGAGCCATGCAAGACCAAAATGACTGAAAATCCCCTCCCCATGTTGGCATCAGCACCAGCTGCATCCCCCTGCTCCCTCACTGCTACGCTCGCACCGCGCAGCACTAACATCCTACTCTAGCATCGTTTTAAAGTAAGTCACTTGATATAACTCTGCAGCTCAGGCAGCAGAAGAGGGAAGACCCCTTGCCCCAACCTGAGCAGGAGGTGGCCAAGGGGATGCTCACCTCCCAGCTCCCAGGCCTGCCCACCCCACGGCACTGCACGCAGCGGTGCAGAGGGAGCTGGTTTCACCCATCTCTGATGAGCAGCAGCCGCCCCTGCGGTTCATGTGCCCACCGCAAACCCCACAGCTCCTGGGGGAATGTCATGGTGCTGGCCTGCCGCCCCAGGGAAGGCACCTCTGGTCAGATCCTCGCACCACGGAGATGGGGACATGGGAGAGCTCTCCTCAGCAGCTCAGACAGACGCTCCTCCGTCAGGAGGCGAGTGAGCTAAAAACATCTCCCGGCATGTCAGTGAAACTGGAGACAAGAGTTTTAAATAACCCTCCCCTCAAGCAAATAGCCTCCAGGGGGGATCCTGGATTTCTTCTTTAATTGTACAAGTTCAAATCTCACCCACTAGTCTTGCTCCACTCGTGGTAGCGCTGGCACTGCCCGTCCCGAGTGTCGGTGGCTTGGCACACGCTGCAGCGGGGGCAGAGCGGGCAGCGGCACAGCCCCCAGCAGCAGCTCCGTATGAACGTGTGCCTGGCGTGAGCGGTGCTGGCGGACCTGAACCAGGACAAGATTTTTAGGCTAGAATTCACTGTGGGCACAGATGCAAAGTGATAAAGTGCAGCGACAGGTAGCCTGCAGGATTATGTGCTGCTATTCCTGTGCACGGGCTCCCCTGCCCCTTCCCGGCTGGAAGCAGCTCTCGTGGCACTAGAGATCGGACAAGGTACATGAAACCCAGTCGCTCACCTCCGTTTTCACTGCAGCCTTCTCCGTTGCACAGCAAGAGCACGGGCAGCTCAGGGGCCTCACGTGCAGTGGGACAAGAGGGCAGGCAGGCTCAGGAGCTTTGGTTCATCTCTGGATCCACCAGCTTTGATGACATCAGGTTTATACAGCAGAAGTGCCAGACTACCAGGCAGGATATGCTGTGGAATAAGCACCCAGGGCACGCCTGTGTGACAGGAGAAGACAGAAGCTACAGCAGGCACATGCTGCTTTGTGTAGCACTTCAGAGAAGAATAGTATGCAGGCTCTGCAAAAGCTACCCCAGATTCCTATTTGCTTCTGAGTGCAATCTAGCTACTGCTATCAGTCTACAGACATCCCATTTGAATGCATTCCCACCTGAGGATATACTTTCTCTTTATTCCTATTCAAAACAATTTAAAACAGCTGAGTAAAAGCAAGAGGCTCTGGGACAAAAAAGGCTCTTTCTCCATCTTGGTAATTACTAATGTAGTAAAGACATCCTGTGCTACGCTGGATGATGTATCAGTCATAATTCACACAGTGCTATTCACAAAAATTCCTTCTTCACGAAGAAGGAGGGACACATATAACAGGTCTGGTTTGGGGACACTGAAGATCAGAACATGCTGCATTCTGCAGAAAGTGCAAACGTAACAGTACAGCCACCGACAGCAGAGACAGCAAGTCATCGTTGGAGCACTGGATAGCAAACCCATGAGTCACGCACAGTTACATGCACTGACCACACAGTTCTGATCTTCTCCTAAGCCTGCTGGAATGACATAGCCACCTCCTTGGAAGGTGTGCCCCACATGAAATATCAAGCTGGCTAGACTGCTCTTTTTCTTCTTTGGCCCCGTTAACTTAATCCTCCTTATGACTCACAGGAGAGTCATCATTGTATTCTAGGGTGGAGAGGTTAACTTACTTGCTGGCTGAATAACGTACCGTGATATTTTCTACTTAAAAAAAAAAAAAGACTGTGGGTTGGTTTATGTATGAGGGCTGAGGCTCTGCTTCATTATTCACTGCAGGTATCCATGGGGAAACAGGGAAAGCATCCTCCAGCAGGCAGCAGTGAAAGGGAGTCCTGGAATTTGATTCATCCCCTCCTCATGCGCAGCTGGGCTCGTGCAGGCAGGAGGAGCCGCTGGCTCCTGGCACTGCATGGCTACAAGGAGGGGAAGCGATAGCTCAGATGGCTCACAGATTTGTATGAGACCAGAGCAGCCCAGCACTGCCCCAGTGCATCAGTTCTCGATCCACGCACTGACAACGCAGAGCTCTTAGGAAACAGTAATCCATGAAACAGCAGGCCTGTGGGTGTTTCCCCAGAGCTTTCAGGAAATAACTTGCCCTAGCTTTGCTACTACATTGCATCCTAACAGCAGAAAAAGCAGTTTCCGGGTTCTTGAAATACCTTTCTTTCCCTGGCACTAAACACTTGTCCTTAGGGTCCGCATAAAGGACCCCCAACCTCCACCAAACGCAGCCACTGGGATGTGCCTCTGCAATGTGAATGCCAAAGGTACACACAGCACAGGCAGCAGAGAGCAGGCGGATGCATCAGGATGCCCAGGGACTCCACAAATATTATCATCTTTACTCACATCTGCATGTACCCTGCAGGTTACAGCCATGGGCACCAGAGTCTTCACGCACTTACACTCACCAGGATCTGCAGTCTTCATGTGTCAGGCAGTCTGGGCTCAAAATCCTTCCACATTCCTGTAATGCTCTGGCATGCAAAGAAGCGGGGCAGGGTTGGGTTTTTTTTATAGGGAAGAAAGGAAGCAAATCACCAGGATCTTTGTTTGACATGAATCTACTTACTTTAACAAGTATGGAGCCTCATGATTTCAAGTGGAAGCTTAGCATCTCTTAAAATAAGCTCTAGGCGTCTTTTAATGTCGGTGCTTAAAAAGGGATTCAGTCACTTGGTTCTAGGAACTCCAGTTTGACTCAAGTGTCCAATATCTGTCGGCAGTTCAGCTGTTACCCAAATAAGGGGAGAGAAAGCCAGGATTTTCCAGCCCTGAGAAACAGCTGTACTCCGAAGAGGCATGTAATACAAGGGATAAAATTAATTTACTCTCAGCCCCAGTTTGCGAGCCATTCCCAGCCACTGGATGAACAGCCCGACTCACAGCGGGTCCCGCAGGGCTGCTGGGGCCACACGGAGCACACCCCGCTAGGCGGCCCTAGAGCCACGCCACGAGGGACCTCTGCTCTCATCCAAGGGACCTTCGAGGCCATCAAAAGGTGATTTGAAGGGAGAGATATTGAGAGCCCATCTCTTCACACTGCACTTGGAGTGGGACGTGTACCACGAGCAATAACACTCTGAGTACGCGCACCCCTGCACGCTGCCCACGGACACCAAACATCCCACAAACTTCACGGCAACGTGAGCCATATGCAGGGTGTGTTTGCAAATGCTCACCATCTCATCAGAGACATGCCTTAACTAATTCCAAAATCAAAGCTCCCTACTGTACTTTTTCCTATATTAAGGCTACTGTTGCCCAAATGCCATTACATTTAGATTGCTGATGTTCTTTTCCTTGCGACAGTCTGCTCTGTACAATGGACAAACTCATCCTAGCAAAGACTTTCAAGCATGGAGCACAGTACATGCATTTCAGCAGTTGTGCTCTTCTCCATGCTTGAAAGTCTTTGCTAATCCCAGAGGGAACCTGTCCTTGAAAGCCAGCACACCTTTCTGCCCTTCCTGAACAGCATGTATGGAGGTGCCCACAGGATTGCCATACACAATTTTTGAGATGCGAACCTAATATCCTACTTGCTTGGGGGGAGGCATGAAAAACATAATGCACAGAAAATGAGACTTTGAAATAGTGCACTTCAGTGCTACATGTTCTGAAAATATGCTACAAAAAATTGGTCTTTGAAACGTACTCAGTGTTCAGCTGCATTTCTACAATTTAGAAAGACTCTCAGCAAGCTTCAAATCTAATCAGGATTCTGCAGTTTCTGTAAATACTTTATCAATGGCTACAATAACCTCTTTCAGCTATTTGCTTATTTTTGGAATATCTTAGCCAATGCAAAGCTGCCCTTCTCCTCCACCAAAGAGCAGTCATTTTAAGAAATCATTCCACAATTTTATACTCTCACAAATTTCCCTGCAATCTAACCGGTCATCTCAGGATTCTTGGTGTGTGGGAAGAGAAACAAATAAAATCACTCTTTTCTCACTTCCTACGGAAGTCTTGTTATTCACACCCCAGGAGCAACAGAGAAGCCGCTTTCAAATCACATATTCACATCACCAAGTAACTCACAACTAGAAAGCTCACTACTCAAGTGGTGATGATTTCCCAATTTAGCCATATGGCACAGAGGAAATACAGCTCCAGAAAGAGCTTTCTCCAGCCCACTGCCTTTGGGAAAGCCTCATTCTTTGCAGTCCTGTGTTCATATCACTGTTAAGCCATACAGGGTAGTGCCACAAGATAGCCAAGTGTCTAGCATACACTCTCGAAGCTTGAACACCTCTCTGAAAATGAGTAACACCATCAGGTACATGCAGATGGCTTGCAAAATGCATCACTTCCAAATTGACTGAAGGTTGTTACCCTGTACATCTATTTGAGCCCGCTTTCTAAATAAAAGACATGCTGGTACATTAATATGATGATGCAGTCTAGGTCTGCCTTACTTCTAAGTGTAAATTTTAAAATGTTCTCCTCCCCTCTACATACACTCTTTACAATGCAGTGTATTTCAGATCCAGCAGATGCTCATTTTTTTCCTAAAACAGATTTAATGGGTTTTCCATTATCTAAACGTCTGGCAAAAGGGCTCCATGCAGCTTTAATACTTTCCTAACCCTGTGTTAAATTTGTCCTAGTGTTGCATATAGCATAATTCTGCAGCCATGTCAACTATTCAGGTAATGCTAGAATGTCGTCATTATGGTTTGTGTCAACAGCATGATCTGCATGTACCTTGTAATCATTCTGGTGTTAGGTTGCAAAGGTCTTTGGACTCTTCATTTGGCTGAGTCTAATTCTGTCCTCTTCACAAAGATCTAGAATTACACTAAGTAAAGGTTGACATTTACATGAGACACTAGGACTGCTAGAATGACTCACCAAGGTAAAACCTCGGCTATATATTCTTTCAAGGGCGTAAGCTGTACAGTGCCAACATTTCCGCTGAGCTGCTGTAGAAAGCCTCTGTGCTTAGCAAGGCAAACACGGACAGAGGGGCACGTCACACTTGGAGCTCGGCAGGACTCAGGAACAGGATCTCAGGAGTCTGAAAACAGACAGTTAAAGAAGCCTGGAGCAATCACTCATATCTCAAAGAAAAGGAGACACGTCAGAGAGAAACCAGCTATCTCAGAGTGACCTTCCAGGGTTTTCTTGGAAGCTGAATGACATCCTCTCATTTTTTACTACTAAGCTGGACAGCCACATACACCCTCATACACAAGACAGCTTTGCACTTGCATATAAGCCCACTGTTTCAATCATGCGAAACCAATTAGCAGTAGCAGGGCTGGTCAGTGTTGCAGCTAGAGTCCAAACACTCTCAGTACATTTACTCTTCTATGTTCACTCTGCCTTTTAAAGCAGCACCTGCCACCAAGTTTGTCACACCTGAAAGTCTCCTGGTTTATTAAATATCCTAAGTCCCAACATCATTAGGTCTCAAACAAAACCAGGAAATTCAGACTAAAACAGTGACTGTTCTGGTGATGAACCTTATAAGCCTTTTATCTATTCCCATGAACTCTTCCTTGTCCAAATCCAGTATTAACAGTGAAAGCATCCAACACACTCATGAGAAGCAAATTGTGAAATGGAAGGACGAGATGAGAGCAGAGCATCTATCATAAACCATGCATGTGAAGGATGACTTTGTCTGCAAACCAGGGTGCTGCAAGCAATGTGGATTTCAAGGATGGCTTCTGCTTTAAACAGTAGAAACCTACAGCAGCCAAGCACAAACAGATTTCCCAATGATGGGGTCTCCTCTCAACTGAACTAGTGAGATCTGCTTTGGCAAGAGATTAGCCTAGCCTTCCTCGAGCACTGGCAGCTGCAGCATCACATATATAACTTCCTGTATTTACAGTGCAAACACTGACTCCTTGGTGTGTTACATGGCATTAGTCCAGTTTCACTTGCAACTTTGACAGCCATCACCTTTGGCCATGGCCTCTGCCGTGTCAGAAGGTCTTAGCAGTAATCATCGCATTGAGGAACTAATGCCATGCAACTGAGTAACTGTCTTGAGCACAAATTCATAAGCTAGTGTTATTCTTGCTTGGTGCTAAAGTTCAGTGCCTGTTTTATTATGGCTGGAAACTTGTCAGAAGCTGTTCTTGTTCAGTTCAGTAGACCAACCTCTCTCCAAGATCTTGCTTCTCGCTCCAGAAAAGGTGTGTCTAACCTTCCTGAGCAAGCTCCCTGGAGTAGCTCACTGTGCTTCAGTGTTAAACCACAGCCTGGCACAGTCCCACCTCTGACCTCTTTACTTACTCTTGCTAAGGGGCACATCTGTGCCTTCTGTTTCTTTGCATGTCTTGCCTAATTCTAGACCGATCATGGTCTTGGAGATAGAGTGGAACAACCAAGAGTGATGTCATCTCTACAGGAGAATTAAGTCTATTATTGTACAGAAGAAAGGGGGGCATAGGTTCTACAATGCAGTTTTGTTAATGCTGTTTCAGTTGTGTGAGGTGACCATTAAAGCAGGTATGTCAGCACAGGAACTCCTTTCACAATCTGCACGTGTCTGATTTTTCACCACCCTTTTTCTTTGGGAGAAAATCAGAAAAAAACAATCAGCCTACTTCACAGGTCCTGAAAACCAACTATACTGACCATTACCTGATAGATTGCAAGGAGGCAATGCAAACAGCATCCCAGGGATGTGTGGTGGAGTACAGCCAGGACTGGTTTGTGGCAGGAGCCCGGGGCAACTCAATAACGTTGGCTTCCCAGGCCCTCCTCCCACATGCAATGGCTTGGGATTATCCAGCAGTCCTTGCATCACGGCAGAGCCCTGTTGATGGTCGTGTGACACAACCTTGGACAGGAGCCATCCTGGAACTGCTTGAGAGATACTTATAACTCAAGAGCAACAGATAGAAATATGAAGGCCATGGGTGGTCCAAGTACATGCGTAACCGCTTTGCTGGATCAGGGCCAAGGGTAACATACTGCAGGTTTGGATGAGAGACACAGTGACACGTTCTCATCAGAGATGTCCGACTGCCTTACAGCAGCCCATTGTCTCACGTGGCTGCCTGCGGTCGTCACGTGGCTACACCAGTCAAATCCAACTAGACTGCAAAATATCCTTCACTGTAAGCAGTTATGACTGTTTTGGAGAGTGACAGAAAGCAGGAGAGAGAGAGGAGATCTCAAATAAATTATTTGGACCAAACGGCTAAGCAAAGCCTCTGAAGAGCTCAGATGCATATACTGATTTTATTTGATGAGATGGGTGCTTTTGTAGCCTGCTGACTTGTTCGAAGTAACTATATCCTAGTCTCTTGAGGTGCCTCCATATCTCTATGCCATGCACCTATCTGTATCTCTACAAATGTCACTCCAAGACAGGGTGACAGTCAGCTAGAAGACCCCAGATTTGAAGTTACTCTACCTACCATGTTATAAATAACATTTGTAAGTTTGTAAGTACCAAACAATACCATATGGAACCAGGAGCATCAAGCGTAGGATCCAGACCCTGAAGAAACACACATTTGTCTGACCTCAAGCAATGCTGGGGTGCAGAGAAACAACTGTAACCTTAAGGAGAGACTTCTTACCTACCAGACCACTCATATCTGGTTCCTAGCAGGCTGCAAGCACAAAGCAATACTGCCACAAAGGCAGTGGTTCAACAGGCGAGGAGCTCACAAGGGGACAGTTACAGCGGCCTTAGCAACTGATCACTAAACAAGAAACAACAGCTTTGTAACCATCTGCCAATACCTTAAGGAACTGTTTGCATGACCACAGACACATACAGGCACAAACATAGGACTTGGAAGTACATGGCAACATCAGCTACCAGACAATGTAGAATAAGGCTCTGAATTTGATGCCGCAGGTGCTAAGAATGGGAGAGGGTGAACAGCTGGCTTAATGGATGGGGAACGCAAATCCCAGGGCACCCTTTAGCAACTCAGGAGTACTGCATCACACCAAACAGAGCAGCAGAGGACATATATTGCTCCTACAGCCAGCAGGAAGTCAATTCAGTTACTTCCATGCCTTCTCCTTTTTTTTTTAACCAGGCTAAATTCCTTCCCCACAGCTGTAGCTCAAAGCAGACAGATGCAGGAGCGCTGTCTCCAGATCTCACACATGCTGCCGTCTCTCAGTCCAGATGTTGGCTCCAGAAGCAGAGCATATGACAACAGCACTGCTGCTGCTGCAAGTCGTTTGTCAAGACCAGCATTTTTACTTGATGCAGCTGGGCCCAGGAGAAGCAAGACTGTTAGCCTGCAGTACTCCACCAAGAAAAATCTCTCTTGCCATAGTAAAAGGGAAACAAAGATGAAATCTGTAAACCTTTTATTACCACCATGAGCTAATAAGCTATTGGTAACTACTTTTTTGTGTCAATCCAGTATGCTATAGTCCTTATGTGAGAAGGATCTGGCAGCTGGTTTATGAGGTACCATTTTCACTTCAGCTAAAGTAACAAGGGTTTCCTTTAGACTCTTCCATCCAAATGCAGAAAAACCCTAACTCCACCATGGAGCCAGGTTTCATGGGTGACTTGGGTCTTCTGCTAAGATTCATATCAATAACCTTGGTTAAATGTCTCCATGCTCTGGAGGTGACCGGAGCCTACTCTCAAATACTAAGGATGCTTCTATTTTCTCTGGCACATATCACTTGCTCTCCAACCAGCATATGCTCAGTTTACAAAATGGAGCCATCACTGTGTTGTAAGGAAAAGGAGATAGTTCTAAACACACACTGATTTATGTTTGTCTCTCCAGGTTCATAGGGTAAATCCAAAGGCTAAGCCTCCTTGCAAGTCTCAGCATCCTGGCAGGACCAGAGGAATGTCATAGTAAGTGCCAACATTGTTGGGTCAAGTGTACTCAGCCTCCTAAAGTCTCTGTCTCCATCCTGCCCTGTTTATTTTTCCCCCCATTCCTAGAAACAGTGGAAAGCCACCAGTGTTTTGCTGACCACTGGTTCCTCAGCCAATGAAGTCTCTAGCAGCCATTCAGTTCACCAGTTACACCACTTTAATTCAGCTGTTACCTATTGACCCTCATAGAGTAGGCTACACATTTCTAAAATTATTATTTATAGTATTCTAGAAATACTTTGCAAGGAACAGCTCAAGCTCATCTTCAGCAAGTGACTAAGAGGCAAGGGTCATCATGAATATGAAGATCTGGACCCTAAGCTCTGGAAAAGGGCTTTCTGGCTTGGAACATTTCCTAGCCAGAATTGCTAAGAATTGATGGAGCAGGTGACAGGGCTGGAAATGCTCAAGGGACTGCCACGCAGCTTAGTCATTTGTCAGCCTACCTTAAAGATTCACTTCAGAACAGGTAGTTGGTTTAGAGCACATACTTGGTCAAGAGCTGGGGAAGTCAGACTATCTAGAGACAGACTCACATCTTAACTCAGGCTGGGAGGGAAAGAGCTGATAACTTGAGTTATTTCAGAGAAAAGGCAGACTATAAAAAAGACTGGTGTCACAGCAAAACAAACCCAAGCACTTCAGTTGCACATTTATGTGCAAGACACATAGTTCAAAAGCTAAATGAGGTGGAAATGAGTGCACATGAACACTCCACCATGGAACAAGGACACATCTTGCACTGCAAATATTTGATCATCTTAAAACTGCCTTTCTTGCTGCATCAGAGACCTCATTGTAATCTCTGCATCAGCTGAGCTTTAAAGGAGAATATCAGGACAGAGTACCAAAGTTCCTGCTCATTTCTCTACATTCCGCCTCATTGTAGTTACCACATACACCACACAAGCCAAGAAGAGCTAGACCTGGAGTCAACTAAACCAGGTAGGGATCTCTGTAGAAGGGGACAATTACTGGCAAGCAACACTGATCTTTACATAGAGACTACAAGATGTGGGCAACTAATTAACTTACAGCTCTAAGACTAGCAACAGTTACTGGTTATCAGCTCCTCTTTCCACTAACTTGGTGTTCACAGTCCAGGGAGGCATTTCCTCTTGGAGCACTTGAATGGAGACTCTTCACAGGATATTTATTAGGCTGGCACATGAACAACAGATAAAACACTCTGATGTCTCCTTCTGTTTCAAAGTAAAATGCCAGCAACACAGCTGGGTTTCTGCATATGAGAAATTCAACCTATAGAAATCACTTTTCTTTGCTATATAGATGCAGAGTCCCTCAGCGAGCCTGACCGGGTCTGCCTACGGAAGCACACCTGTGTTTACAAAGGTAAAGAGCACACGTTGTCTGAATGACCTAGCTTGTTCTGCAACTACTAGCATTAGATCTTGAATCTTCTTGCTCCACCTGAAGGTATTTTGAGGCTGGAACGTTGGTTCATTGACAATTCAAAAAAGCCAGCATGCTTCATTAGTGATGCTATCAAACTAACATCTCAATTGGTAAACGACACAGACAGACAGAACCACTTACATGAATTCATCTCATTTATTTCCTACAAAGGAGGCTGAAGTGGAAACCTCTCATAGTAACCTCCCTTATTATGGTGTATCCACTGGAATAGATGTTTTTCCTGCATTTGTCTCTTTCTTTAAATGCATAAGCAAGCTAAAGCCTTTTAACAAGCACTGGTCTACAGGTGAAAAAACCTCCACTCACAACCCACTGCAAATGCATTTAGAATTAAATTAACTATTGTAAGTAAAACAAAAATATGAGCATGAGATCATCTTCTTCACTGAAGGGTGTACCATTCCATAATAATTACTTCAACAGGGAAATACTTATGTCAGCCATTTAACACCAATTTTTCCTCCTCCAGGGTCTACAAAACATAAGAGCTACGAAGGGTCAATTAGTGGTATTTGAATGTCGCATTCGCGCTACACCCACCTTACAGGTTCACTGGTACAGAGAATATGATCAGATAATAGATTCTGCCGATTTCCGAATACTACGAAAAAGTAGGTATTGCTATGTCTGATGTACAGTAATTTTATTGGGACAGTGATAAGACAGGAACAAGAACTGCTGTAAAAATTAGGAGATTGTACATGTTCATGGAGGCAGAGTTAAGTTTACAAGTATCAAATGACCTGAAGTCACAGACTGCCGTACAGAGCCTGTGCTTCCTCTGGCAACGCGTGAGCAGATCAGGCACGATGCGAGGAAATTCCTGTGCTGTTAGTTATTAATGAAAGTACTACTGAGCCATGGAGGCATTGTCACCATATATTATAACTACTGATCAACTCAGGGAAAAAAAAATTAAAATACAAGCACATTTTAAACAACTTATAATATTCCCAGGCATGAGGTCATAGCTCCAAGTAGGCCAAATTCACAGCAACTAACTCCAAAGTCAGTGGAACTCTTTCTGTATCATCTCAGTGAAGAGGTGTTTGCACCATCAGGTTCCCCAGCCAAACATGAGCTTCCCCTATCTGGATGGAATTCCTCTTGATGGACAGTAAGGGATATGGTCCCTTTGTAACCGGGGTGAGAACTGAGGTGGGAAAGGGAGTGAGGGCTGAAGGTTTTTCTTCCATTCTGGCATTATAACCATTTAATTTTTTTCTCTCTTATTTTGAGCAGAGGCTTGTTCATCAGCAGTTCCTGGTAAGTACACAGCACATTTTTTGTTAGACATCTCGTCGGTTAATTACCCCACACTTAGGTTTTCCTAGCTCATCCAAGATAAAACAGTAATGTTCAAAAGTTAACCAGAAGATAGCTTTCAGTGTCACGTTAAAAGCTTTCAAATTCTTAGTTTTGACACAAGCACCTGAAAGGCCCTGATTTTTTTCACAACACAAAGAAAAAGGTAATGTCCCTTTTACATTCAGTTAATGAAGAGTACCCTGTATATTAAGGGAAAACATACTAACTATTCTAACCTACAATCTTTTCTGGGGTAACTTGTGCAAAAGAAGACAGAATTTAGCAAAAAATTTGTGCCTTGTTTCATAAAGTCTCAGAAGAAAGATTCTTCCTTCAACTTTGCTCCTTCTGAGTCCCTTGACTTTGTATGCCCTTTACATCACTTTTTCACACTTTATTGCTGCCAAGGCCCATTACTAAGTAGCAGTCCTTCTGCAAGGACCAATTCCCAATTCCTACAAGTTAACATTTGGCTTTTATGGTGCAACAGCATGCCTGAATTTGTTCTTTCAGAGGAAGTCTGCACCCTGGTTATTACAGAAGCTTTTCCAGAAGACTCTGGAATATTTAAATGTGTTGCTGAAAATGAATTTGGATCTGCGGCATCCAGTGCACGTCTCTCTGTTTCCCTAGGTAAGCACGTGGATTTCTGAGCTGAGCAACTAAGCACAAGAGAATTTGCTGCTGCTCAACATCAGGCAGAGTCGCAGATATTTGCCAAGCAGAAGCCAGATGCAAACACTTTTGTAGGCTCAAGAGAAGAGAAATGCCCCCAAAATGCAGTCTGCTTGGGTACCTCTCAAAGCTGGATACAAGTTGTTCTGTGTTTCTGCTTTTGGCCCCTCTTCTTCCTAGGTCAAGGATGACAAGGTGGAGATGATGTTCCCTCTCACAGAGGAGTCTCATCCCCGAGCTTCATCCCTTCAGGGATTCCAGCTTAGCCCAACACATTGGCTGTATCTATACCTTGTTTATTGTAACAGGACTTGTCTGGCTTGTGCTGAAAGCCATCTCCAAACAGAACAGCACCTTGCCTGTAAACCAAAGCTCACCAGCCCTGGTGAGAAGTCAGGTTTGGCTAATGCAGCTGTGCAGGTTTTGGTCGATGCAGAGGCCAGGCAGCTTGAACTCTCATCCACCTGCAGACATACCAGTTTCCCTTCCCCTGTTACTGCAGTATGCTGTACTGGTGAACCACCACTGCTTTCTACCTGACTTGTGGACAATTCTACTTCCAGGAGCAAAAGAGCTGGAAAGCTTTGCAGGTGCTGCCCACAGGCCAGCTGTGCAAGTCACTATGAAGAAACCCACCTTCCCTAGGAGCAGCCAAACAGGAGCCAAGGACCGAGATGCGGCTGGCCTGCCATCCTACGGCACAGAGACCCCAGGGCTGGGCAGTCAAGCGGAAGCCACGAACTTCGGCCAGATGAATTCCAAGAGCGAAGCTGAAGATTTTCATGGAGCTTATGAGAATTCACCTCAGGCTTCACCTCTGCGGTAAGACAAAGAGAAAAATCATATCCCTGCGTTAGTTTTATAGAATACTTAAGGGATGAACTTTCTAGTGACCCCAGCAATACAACTGCAAAGCTCCTGTGCCCCATACCCTAGGAGGGAAACATGCACATGCAGTAACCTGAGCTGTTTGCCTACATGACAATGGGAACGTGTAACACCAGCCCAGCTACAGAACACCACAGACTTGATTTGACAAAGAATGTAGCTAGCTAAAAGCTCAGGTTTAATAGCATTTTCAGAAGTGCCTATTTGTAAGTTACTTCAAAGCATCCCCCCAAATAATTAGCCTCTAGAAGACCTTTGGCTCCACAGCAGAGCATGAGGCAAAGATCACAGTACCTGGGAAATTTCAAGGTACAGTTCTGTTACCTCCACCTCCCTCTGTAGCCTTGGCCAAGTGGCATCACCCCATGTTTCTGTTTCCCATTCTGAAAGACAGCAATAAAACTCAAGATCCTTTAAGCACAGTGCAGATAATACCTGCAAAACACTCTGTGGAGGAAAAGTACTGAACCAGTGACCCACTGGATAGAATGAAAACTGTCCCACGCCACAGTAGGAACACTCCCTACTCAGGAGATGGAGATTTTCCCCCAAGAATAAAGTGTTCCATCTTATAACAAGACTCAATCCAATTTCTGTCCCAAGTGCAGCTCTCAAGTAGTTATGTACTTATTGAATTATTAGTTACCCTGGTTTAAATTGTTCCAGAGAAACAAAACTAGGTAGAACATACATCTCAGCAATTCCATCCCAGATTTTTGTAGTATTTCTCAGGTGTTTATAGGCACAACAGAGACCTCAAATGGTCACAGTTGAGAGATCCAAGCCCAGCATTACAGAAGAGTTTCCTCAGTCCTGCTTGTGAAGGCGAGAGCTATGAGGCAGAGGTGTGTCTCCTCTCTCAGCTGAATGCCAGCGTTGCATTGCAGTGATATTATTACATCGTGTGTAAATGGCTGTCCGTGACAGAAAGCACTCTCTGTGTTATTATTTTTGGATGTACTCAGCCACTTTAACTAAACTGGTTATTTTAACAATTCTGAACCCCCTCCTCCAAATTCACTACAGGAGAGATCATATTTCAATATAGATTTCTCCATGCACAGGAATTTTTTTTTCTAAATCACTGTGTAAAAATGGCTTTGCTTCAATAACCTGCAGATCGCAGGCTCTCAGTTTAGCTTCAAGCCCTTCCACGAAGTCCAGGCTTGCTCCAGGGAAATCAGCTGGGATCCTAAGCAGACCCCACTGCAGAATCGAAACCCTGGCTGAGGCTAACTTGTACGGACTTTAGGAAACTGCAGCACTGCAAAGCTGCGGAGGGCTTGCTTGCAGCCTGCGATGAAGCTGTGCGTGTGCTCGTTGCCTTCAAACATCGCAAGCCAAGCATGTGAATGCAGCACCATATTCAAGTCAATGAACGCTCTACTACCCCAGGTCCAAACACCTAGAAATAAGGCTGTTTGCTTGGGAGCATCTAACGCAGATCAACATTGCATTGCTTGTAATTTTTACCTGATGATTGTTTTAAACAAGGGCAAACTGTCTGCCGAGCAAAAATGAAAGCCTATTATAAAACCTCTGGCATAATTACCTCTTGGAAGGAATTGGGACAGTAGGACACATTTGCTAGCTGTCCTTTTAGAACAGGACTAGTTTTCCACCCTCTCTCCAGATTTCTCAAAGGCAGCAGGAAGCCTGTATTTTGGCATTTCTAACAAGCCATCTGTGGGGAAGCTCTTTTAGATGATACTTGCTGCTTAGGATGACTACTTGTAAAGTTTATTGCTTGCAGCAGTACCAGTGAGCTGTGGTTGTGTTTTTATTTTTAAAGTTCTGGTTAGTTTGAAATGCAGTATCTGATGTCCTGCGTGAAGGGATATAACATACCACCAAAATCAGCTATGTAATAGCTGTTAAAAATTCGGGTTATATAAAACATTAACTAGTGTATAGAGCTGCAGACTGCTTTCGATTGACAACAATGCTGAACCAGATTTTGGAAGGTATTTACACATCTCAAAATACAGAGAGAAAACCATTAAAATTTCTAGATATATACATCTATGAGCATTTAAATATCTTTAAAGCCCACAGTCCTATTGGCATGTGCTTTGAAACATCATTATGAATGGGACCCAACATTGTAAATGTTGCCGTTACCTCAAACTAAGCAATCATCTCTAATGACTAGCTGTACAATAACTGTCTTGTTAGACAGATTTAGCCATATAACTCTCTCATGTAGCAGATGTGGTTGCAACTGTATTACCAAAGACAAAAAGAAATACCAACAAAGACAGTGATGACAGAACAAAGCTATTACTGGGAATAACTACAAAATGAATGAAGTCTTTGTGCTCATACTTCTCCAAATTATTGCTTAGCAACAGCCACTCCACAAAAGCTAGAAAATCCAATTCTGGAAGACTGTCACTACCAGCTACTCCTTTCTGAGCCCTTTATATCTGCATCTTACAGTGTCCTTCTCAATAGCCTTAAAAAAGCAGAACAAAATCTATACTGATTATATAATTTATGAAAGGAACTTAATCCAAGCAAAAGAAGAGGCTTCCGGCACTAAGGATACTACCAGGTCTTGTAGGTAGCTTTTAAGACTCCTTAATAAATAAGCAAAAGATTATTAACTTTTTTCCTAGATATTTTTTGCTGTATGACTCAAGCAACTAGGAGAACCCGATCAGACGCAATGGGTCACCATTCATAGAAAGTAAACTGAAGCAGTACAGAAAAGCTGGTTTCTAACACCTCGCAGTGCTGGTCAGAGTACTATTAAGTTACCCTAGCACAGGCTATGAGATTTATTCCTCTGCCTTTATCAGTTCAGCTTCTAGTTCTTTCAATTTTTTTCCTACCTTCCAGATCTCAGGTTTTGCTGTTCCTTCTCTTTCCCACAAGTCGTCCTAATTGTGTCCAGCCTTTTAAGTGCATAAAGCTGTCCTTAAATTGATGCCTTGCAGCCAACTTTAGTTCTGAAACAAGCATACTGCACCCTCATTGAAGTGGATGGGAAGCCAGGGAGCCTGTCTGAGCACAGAGTCTGACC
The DNA here is from genome assembly GCF_000737465.1 of Haliaeetus leucocephalus. Taxonomy (NCBI): domain Eukaryota; kingdom Metazoa; phylum Chordata; class Aves; order Accipitriformes; family Accipitridae; genus Haliaeetus; species Haliaeetus leucocephalus. Next base: position 5,268,990 of record NW_010973092.1, read on the forward strand.
TTTAACATGCTCACAGCTTCCTACAGGGCAAATGATCATGCTACAGTTACCTTTTTTTAAGTGCCTAACTCTCTGTGCAAACTACAGACTCCTTTTTTTTTTTTTTTTTAAAACTTAAAAAAGCAAATAACCTCTCCAACAATTGGGGACACACTTCCTCTCTTAATCACTTTCATCAGGAGGAATTTAAATAAATTAGCACTCAATTAACACCTGCTATGTAGATTTACTACACAAACGATGGGCTGATTTTTAAATGCAAACACTAAATGTGGATTAACTCTGGAAGATCGCTGTGCTGAAAGACTCACCGGTGCAGTGCAGGGAGAGAAAACCACACGCAGCCGAGCTGTGGTACTTACGGGGTTGGGGTTTTTTTAAACAATAGCGTGCACGTTAGGCAAGAATTGCCAAGGTATATATAATTAAGATACTTAAAACACTATAATGTTAATTTACCATGTAATTAGGCATTGAAGCCCTTGATTAAAGGGATACAAATCACCTAATCTGCCAGCAGGATCTGTTGCTGTTCTGGTGAAAACCCCACAGTCGCATCTTTTAGTCCAGGTAAACACCTGTAGTAGTACACACAAACAGCAAAATATCGAATAATATTTTACCACCGAGCAGATTTTATTTGTGTTACTCGGTGGATGACCCTTCAGACACATCCACGAGCACTGCCACTGCCCTCGATGACGCTCGGCACCAGAGCGGAGGGGGGTTAAGGCCGGGGGTGCCCACGGAGGGCTCGCTCGGTGTGCTGCTGGGATTTAAACCCCGTTTACGTCTGGCTTTCAAGGATGTGTTGCCTTCAAGTACACAGCCTTAAGAGCAGGAACAGAGCGTTAACGCTACAGAGGCAATTAGCCACAGCCAACGAATTAAAAAAAAAGGAATTTCATCGGGATAACAAAGTAGGATTTAGCATCGCAGCAGTCCTTCCTCGCTGCTCCCTGTTACGGGAAAAAAAGGAAAAAAAAGAGGAAAAAAAAAAGAAAAAAAAAAAGAAAAACCCAAGAAACCCAGGTCTTCTGTTCAATAGCTGTCGACTTCTTCAATTCTTCCCCTTCTCCTGCTGAACACACCCGGGAGCGGGGGAGGCGGGCGAGAGCGCTGACCCTCAGCCGCTTCACCCCGGGGTGGGGAGAGCCGGGGCCGGACCCGGCCGGAGCGGCGGGTCGGGGAAACCGGGGGG
>NW_010973092.1:5285893-5303203 GCF_000737465.1 Haliaeetus leucocephalus
CCCCCCCCGCCGCCATGTTCCCCCCGAGCAGGTGCCGTGAAAGCCCGGGTCAGTTGCAGCAGAGAACTGGAACTGAAAACCACCCTGCGGGAGCTGGTCATCTACATCGTTTTCCTGACAGACCTCAGTATACGTAAGTCATCAAACGACTGAGGCGACTTCCACCGCTTACAAATAATTAGCGTGTAAGCTGTACCGCTGTCTGTATTTACTCCTTCCCACACCTGTCACCCCCCCCCCAACGTGTCACTTCAGTCGAAGTTGCTCCGACTGCCTTTTTCTACCAGCATGATTTAATGACACCTGAAGCGGAGAAGCAAGGTTAGAAGCTGTTGTCATCCTCTTGTGTCAGTCTGCGAGCCTCCCTTCTTTGCCCCTTCTTTCCAGTGACATTTGGCATGGTGAGCACGGACATGTACAACCTCAACAAAGTCATGTCCCATCTCTTCCTGGAGCCCTCCTCCTCTGAGGACGACAGGAGTGGTTTCAGGAGTATTGGGAGCAGAGCTGATTTCTGGAGGGTAAGGCTTTCCTTGCAAAGATGTTTTCTTGGAGAGCAAACAAGGGAAGAAGCTACTAGTGTTAATGTGGGGCGATACAGTCTTGTGGTTCTCCTAAAAGCCGTGTGCTAGATGTCCTTTCAGCCAAATAACTTTTTTTAAATGCATTTGGAGAGATACTTCCGAATGGTCAGTTGAAGAAAACAATAGGCCAGTCAATTGCTGCATCGTATTTTCAATATTAGGTTTGGTCTGGAAAGAGCTTCAATAAAAACAGAAGGATCTTTGGGGTTCGCAGTTCTTTTGACTTTCACGTGTTATAAAAATATATATATTTTTTTGATTTCCACTGGGGCAGCCAGGAAGATGTACCATCTTGCTTCCCCTGGTTTGCTGTTAACGTTACCTCATATTTCAGTAACAGTTGCAAAACGCTTATCTCTGTTTTCACTACTAGGTGGAAGACTTCCCAAAATTACCAGCATTGCCCAGCTGACAGCAGAAGGCAAAGTTTCTCACCCTACTCTTCCTTAAAAATGGAAATGCCTGGTTCTAACAATTCATTTGGAAGAATTGTACTCCCTTTTATCATGGTGTCTGTAATTGCTAGTCCATAAAATAGTGAGCCCTTGCTATACAGTATGCGTGCTGATGTGCTAGAAATGGTTGCAATATATTCTCGGATGGTGCCAGACCATGGGGGCATGTGGTTTTTTACTCAGAATAATGTTCTCCCCAAGTTTAATGCTCTTTATCTGCATCTAAGAAACACCCAGAAAAAGAGGGATTTTTTCCCCGCCTTCAAAAATAAATACTTCCTCATTTAGACTCAGATGACTAAAAACCTAGTCAGAAATATATCCCAAAACATATCTTCAGAGAGTAAGATAACTAACAGATTTTGTGGAAACAACATATAATGTTTGTGTTTAAACATATTTGTTTAGAATTCAGCAGAATTTTTCAGTGAAACCACAAACAGACATATGTTCTAGTCTTTCTCTGATAGAATTGCAAAAGGAATAGAATTGACTCATAGAAAAAAAGATACAAATATATTGTGCTTACAGGACAGCACATAGGTGGGAACTGTTTCTATTCTAGCTTAGACTCTGTAGCTATACGTAACCTGAGAACCCTGTAGAGATTTGTATGCTAAAAAGTGGGGTAACAGTGGTATTTAAATCTTCTTTTGAAACTTTAACCTCACTTACAGTTTGCAGAGGGACCCCTGTTGGATGGACTCTACTGGGAAAAATGGTATAACAACACGACATTAACCCTGCAGAACAACAGCCATATTTACTATGAGAATTTGCTGTTAGGAGTAGCCCAGATTCGCCAGCTGAAAGTACGCAACAACACTTGCTCCATTTACCCATATTTCCATCATTTTTTAGAAGACTGTTACAGTGAATATCGTTATCGAGCTGAAGACAGGTCTGACTTTGGTCTAAGGAACAAATCTGAGTAAGTCATCCTATTTCAGCACAGATATGTTTTTGAAAACCTAACCAAATCCTTAATGCCACTGTTCTTCAGTTTGTAACAACTGTGCATACAATTAGCTGGGATTTTGTCTTGTTTACATTGAGATAAACCATGGATTTATTTTTGTGCCAACATTATAGATGGGAATTTGGCATGGGAAATCTATAGCAGAGAGACGGGAGGAACTGGGAACAGCGAGCCCAGTTCAGCAGAAGCACATGTTAGTGGGCCTATCTCCACTAACATCTCTGGAGAAATGCTCAATTATATGAGGCCTGAATTTAAATCACATGTTTATAAATTGGAATCATGCTAAAATGCTCTGGAAACAGAGCCAAAAAGCCTGCTTCACAGACTTAATTTAGCATGAAAGAATATGTGAACATGCCACGGTAACAATGAACTATGTGAACCAGAGATGTTCCATTTACCTATAAAGATTTTAAGGTAATAAACTGTCTGCCCCTCTTTGGGTGAAATCCAGATTCATAAGCAATTGCTGTTTTGTGAATGCAATGAGTATGGAGCAAATAAAAGAATTGGGAATATCTTAAGGCCATATGTCTCATGCACACTTCATATAAAGAAAAATGGTTTTTAAAGGTCTGGCTTAAATGGTCAGTTGTGAATGCAGAAGAACACAAGAACTAACAAGGATTGTATAAAATAAAAGTTAAAGCTTACTTCAGTCCAGCTTCCGTAAGTTGAGCTGCTTTGTTTTCCCATTTCTGATAGATGGAAATACACCTCAGCCTCCTCATTATCCCCATGGTACTGGGGATCTATGGGCTTGTACAGCAGTGGAGGATATATGTTCACCTTACCTAAATCGAAGCAGGAGAGTGTGGAGAAGTTGGTGTTTCTCAGGCAGAACAGCTGGCTCACTAGAGGAACCAGGGTTGTGTTTATCGACTTCTCAACATACAACGCTAACATAAACCTCTTCTGTATAATCAAGTGAGTTCTTACCTTTACTACATGTGAAATCCAATCTACTGAGGCATGATGCTTCCATAAGGACACAAGGAAAGGCTGGTCACCTCAGGCATATGCAGCCATGTTTGTCAGGTAGCAGCTGGCAAGACAGTAATTCATTAAAAATGCAGAAGTTCAGTTAGTGCAGGGAGCAGACCGAGATGCTTCCTTTCCACTTTTTTTAATAGTTGATGTCTGGTCTGTACAGCTGGTCGCTGCTATCAGTTGGAATAAATTTCATAGCCTTTTGCAGAGTCAAAGACTGGACTGTTAGTCCTGTTGTCAGCTAGTGGAAGGAAAAGACTCAGGGTAGGGTGAATGCTTGCTCTTCTGAAATACAGTTTCTTTAAAGACTTTTAACCAACCACCATAGCTTGGGTATCCCAAGAGCTTCTTGTTTTCCCCTCAACCTTCCCTACCGTGTAAGTCCCTCTTTTCATGGGGGACTAAACATAACGCTTATGAGAAGATCTTACAGATATAGGAGTTCCAATAAGGTATTATTAATGTAGTAACAATTAGTATTAGAAAATTAAGGGCTGAGATGTTTTAAAGGGATGGTAACTAACACCAGTCCTCAATTTTTTTCAGGTTGGTGGTAGAGTTCCCTGCTACTGGGGGTGCTGTCACCTCCTCACATATCTACTCTGTGAAGCTCCTCAGATATGTCACATATTATGATTACTTCCTGGCTTCTTGCGAAATCACCTTTTGCCTCTTTATCGTTACATTCATAATCCAGGAAGCTATAAAAATAGTAAAGCTGAAAAAGGAATATTTCAGAAGTGCCTGGAACTGGCTAGATTTGCTGCTGCTGGTGGTGAGCTACCCCTTGACTTTCACATCTGTGCTTGCCAGCCTAGGCTGGCACTAGATAGACAGCCAACAAGCCAGAACAGCCCAAATCTGTGTCTGGTTAGAGTCAGTCACCCACTGCTCTACACTGAAGAGGCCACGTGGGCCACCATGGTTCAGCACACTTGAACTCTTTCCTAGCCTTGCTGTCAGCTTGCTGTGGCTCCATGTCCTTTCTACTCATTATCCACCTTGTTTGTTTTAGCCTTAATCTTTGCAGAGCAGGGAAGCACTAGCGCATAACAGAGCTAACACAGTAAAATTAGAATGTATGCAGCATGTTACGTAGCACAAGCCCAGAATTATCACCGTACAATTACAAATTATTTGGCTGATAAAGTCTCATATATACAATTTACGACAAAAAAACCCCTCAGGTTCTTCAAATCTAACCAAGGGCCTTTTGAAATCAGTGCAGTCTTTCTTGTGCAAAGTGACAAGTCTGAAGAGAGGGAGTGTAGCAGGACTTCGGTTTCACTGGCTTCTGCTTTCTTTCAGGTATCCATCCTTGCCATTGCCTTCAACATCTACTGCACCGTAGAAGTGTCCCTGCTAATGGAAGAATTGCTGTCTGATGCCCATGTATATCCAGACTTCTATTTCCTTGCATTCTGGCAAGTCCTTTACAACAACATGATTGCTGTCAACATCTTCTTTGCTTGGATAAAGGTATTGGTTCTTACTCTCTTTTTTTTGCACTTGAGAATCATAGTGTTTCTAAGCATAGCATAAATGTTCACTTCTACATTTTCATGGGTGAATTGCAAAGGTAGGGCTAAAAGGGAGAATTTTGTTTATAAGATTCCACAGGAGTTTAAAATTACCTCCTTCTCATAAACATGGCTCACACAAATTCCAAGCCCATCTAAAAAAAAATTTTGCATGTGGGCAGCTGTCTGCATTGGAGCAGCTGAGAAATTACCATGGCCAAACAGCCACCTCACACTCAGTCTTTTCCTAGACCCCATACTGTCCTGGTCACAGCCTGACCTATAAAGATGGCACGGCTGCAATAGGTGAAGCTATTCATAGCTTTTGTAGCCAAAAGCTATGAAAACAGTAGCTACTTTTTAACTGCAGAGGAAGGCAAAATGTGTCTGAACTTGATTCAGAAGGGGCTTTGTGCCAGGACACCTTTAATTTCATTCTTACTTGCAAATAGATTTGCTGATCTCTGGGACAGAGTAGTAAACGTCTCTAAGATTAGGGCCTACTTTTGTTCCTAACCAGGTGCTCTGGGGCCAAACCAGTCCAGCATGTTTGCATGCCACTGCCCCTAATCTACTAGACCCTGCTGGCCCTGACTGGGGTCTGCACCCAGCAGACATCAGTGACTTTGGTTTGGGTGGGCTCAGTGTTCCCAGTGACTGGATGAAACTTCCCAAAACTTTGCCTGATCCCAGGCTGCTTACAGGCCCTCTCTCCCCTAAGGTATTTGTGAAACGCCTAGCACAAAGCAGCTGCGAAACAGGCAGGGCAGGTGCTCGTGTCTGCCAGAAGAGATCACACTTTACAGCCATACCCCAAGTACCTGAACATAAGATATCATGAAAGGTCACATCCTTTTAAAATAAACAGGCTTTTGGCCTTCCTTCACCTCCCAGGCTGAGGCTGCAGGAAGAAGCTGTTTGGGAGCACTGGCTGTTGACCAGTTCTGTGGACAGTCTTCCTCATTACATCCATTCTGTACCCCAGCTACACATTCCCCCTGCATCATCCTCCTCCCCTCAGACTGATGACTATTAATTTAGTAGTACAACTGTGTTCATAATTAATGACTGTGATTGAACAAGGCTTCTGTTCAAGCCTTGTTTCAGACCCAAAGTAAGAGAGCTCCTTACCAACTCAGCCCGTTGGGGAATCCTCAGATACAGGAGAGTGTTACGGTTTGCAACCTCCTTGACCAGGGGTCCGTATCTGCTAGAGCTGATTACACATACCAGTACCCAGCAAAGACCTGTCTATACACTATTAGCTTTAGAACATAAGCATATTTGCCCTGCAGAACACTCATCTCCACAAACACACCCAATCCTAGTTCTTACAGATACATAACATGCAACTAGGTGTGACTTAATCTGTAAATTATGATTACAGATAACATTCTAGAAATTCTTTTAAGAAGTTGCAATGTATTTTGATCCCCCAATAACAATATGTTCTGTTCTCTTGCAGATACTTAAATACGTAAGCTTTAACAAAACAATGACGCAGCTATCCTCCACTTTATCTCGCTGTGCCAAAGACATCATTGGATTTGCCATCATGTTCTTCATCATTTTCTTTGCCTATGCCCAGTTAGGCTATCTGGTCTTCGGGTCACAGGTTGAAGAGTTTTCCACTTTCCAAAACTGCATGTATGCTACTTTCTAAACTTTTTGATACAAAACGCCCAGTTGGTGCAGGTGCAAACCAGTTTCTGCTAAGCAGAACTTAAAGAGTACAGGTCTCTAACACTTACAGTTATTTCATAGAGTAAACCCAATTTTGTTGGCCCTACAATCTGTTTCCCAAAGCCGTTGTGTGTTCAAGACAGACCACATGTAAATTAAATGGGTCAGGGAAGCATAAGAAGGGGAAGCTCCGGAGCAGTTCACCAAGTGCAGCTATTAGTCCCCACAGCTCTCAGCACTGCTTTGCCACATGTAACCAGGCTCCTGGGCAATCAGGCAGGCCTGGCAGCAGGCTGCTACTCTTTTGCCTCTTTCAAAAGCAACAATGTGAAACTGGAATATGCGATACAGTCCCCAGCATGAAAACCACAGAACTGCTTGAGAGACCCAAGTGGCTCAGAGCACAAGCTGGGCATGTTTGCGAACAGGAATTATTGCTCTTTTAAGAAAACATCCAGCTGGATAGCCAAGAGTCCCCACATCCCATCTGCTGACTGTTACTTTCTTCCGCAGATTTTTTCCAGCCACTTACTGTAGCAACATCATGACATCAATTCCAGATGCCAGCTGGAACTGGTTCTGATGGTCCTCACACCTTGTAGTATTTATTTGTCTCAGCTAGGAATGAAATCCCCTATAGGGGGACAGAGGGACCTATACTGTTACCTTCTGTACCAACAGAAGATAAGGGATCATGAAGCTAGAACAGAAGGGAAATAATTAAAAAAACAAAAAAAGCCAAAAAACCTCAGGTGATTTATCCAAAATTGAAGTATTTTCTCATACAAACCATTTAAAAATTCCTTTGTATTTTCAAATTCTCAAATATATGCTAAATGCCTAATTTACTGTTGCGGTATTTTCCTGGCTTGCCTTTTGATTTCAGTGACTAAGGCAATGGTGAATCAGTCTCAATTGTATCTATTGCTTTCTATGGCCTTTTTTTTTTTTTTTTTTTTTAAATAATGCTTACAATACTTTTCTTTAGGAAAAGCCAGTCAGCCTCATTCTGGTATTTTTTACTCCTAGCTTTACACAGTTTCGTATTGTGCTGGGAGATTTTAATTTTGAGACCATAGAAGCAACAAACAGAATCCTTGGACCTATTTACTTCATCACATTTGTATTCTTTGTGTTCTTCGTGTTGCTGGTAGGTATAATCTTAAAAATACTTATCCTTTTGCATAAGCAGTAGAGAAGAACTGTTGTATAGTGCTCTGAGACAGTGTTTTTCACCCCAATGTGACACTGGGCTTGCCCTGGCTGCCCCTCAGTACACCTGGCAGAGAGACAGTCTGAACTCTTTTGCAGGAGTCCCCAGCAGGCAAGGCATTTTGCAGCTCTCCCTTCCTCCAAACAGCCACAAAAGGGGCTTTTGCACCACAAAATGAGCATGTTGCACCTTTCAGCGTACTGCACCACCCTTTTCTTGAGATTTTAGTTTCTGAAAACTTAATTGGGTACTCTTGAAAACTGCATAATGTCAGCCTTGTCAGGTAGGAAGGTTAAAGAGAGACTGATGGGATTGTGTAGGTGCAGGTTTGTTTTATCAGTTAGACCGATGTTTTCATTAATTACTTCAGATTGAAATACCATCTGAAAAAGCTATATGTATATGACAGGAAATTTGTTACCTCCAAGGAACTGGGCCTTTAGCTGATACTGCAGATGGGAAATAAGTGATTTGTCTCCCAAAAATATTCCCTCAGACCCTAAGATTATCAGATAATTTAACTGCATTAGGAGCACATCTGCACCCAGCAAAGCTCTTCAGTTCCATTAGTTACATGCTCTAGCATGGAACAGCCCCCAAAACAACAGCCCTAACATAATACAAATGCAATTTCCAGAAACAAGTATCTAACTGCATCCTTCCTGTGCAGAACATGTTTTTGGCTATTATAAATGATACCTATTCAGAAGTCAAAGCAGACTTTGAAGTGATACCCAGTCAAGAACTTCAGATCAGAGACCTCTTTAGACAGGTAAGTAAACACTTCTGTAACTATCTCATTTAATTCAAGATAAGAGGAGGAATTCTGAGCTACATCCCTAGCAAAGAGCCTTAAACAGCTGGGCCATAACCACTTAAGAACACCCAATATTTTATTTTTCACTTTAAGTAAACATTTGACAGATACAGAGACATCCTTCCATCAGACCCACAGGAGCTAATAGTAACAGTAGCATATGACTTAGGGTACAAGGAGCCTACCTTTCCTTCACCCTTGTAAAAACTATTTAAGACTAGCCTGGTTTGTGATACATGCTGTCATCAGCTTGCTTCAGAGCTTACTGTTGCTGCTCTTCCAAACTGAGAAACTAAAGATATTCTCTGCATGGAAAGACAAGTAGAAATAGGTACCTTTAAAACTCCACAGAGTTCAGACTGGTTTTATGTGCCAGAAATGAGTACAAAAGGGGAACAAATCTTTCCTTAACTTTTCAGTTCAACTTGAAATTATGACCTCCTCTTTTCCTGCCAAATGCATACACTGAAGCCAAAGAGATTGCCTGCAGTTCTGTTGCTGGGACAAGTCAGTACCTCCGCCTAGACACCTGACTTTAACTGGGGAATACAGCATCACTAGCAAGATAAATAAGATTGAGATAGGTGTGGGATGAGAGATCTGCACATTCAGACTGTGTTTCTCCAAGTCGGCCTACACTGACCATGCTGCAGAGGAGGGCTGGCAGCTGTATCTACCTGAAATTTTCCTGCAGGATTTTATGAATGGCATAGACACAAGTTACATTGCTCCCGCAAAGCCTAGCTTTCATTAAGAAAAAGGAAGGGGGAGTCCCTCACCAGGATGCAGCTAGTCTGGTCAGCAACAGCACAGCTTAGATTCCTCCCCCCCAAGCTTATTCTCCTATTTATCTGGGACTACAGTAAGGTAAATGAATATGCCTAAAACCAGAAACTCTTACTGGATTTGGTTGGCTATTACCTTCAGGGATTTCATGACAAATTTGAGATATAGCAGGGTAAGTTCTCTGAGCTAAGGGAACCAAGAGAGAGACTGGTGGGATTTCTGTTTAATTGCCAAGGCATTACGCTGACAGTTTGTTCTTTGAGTTCAAGTCCTTGTGCAAAAGTGTCTGTGGTTAAACGCAAGCCATTTAACACACCTCACTTTCCCTGTCTATGTTCAGAGTTGCAATAAGGCCCTTGTCAAGCTCAGGCTTAAGAAACCAGAGATGGATACAAATCCAGCAGACGAGAGCTTGGAAAGGTAGGATCTCAGCATTTGCTGCTACCCCCTGCACCGAGCACAGACCTATTCTCACAGGACTTCTATCTCTTCTCATTTGTGTGAATGACAAGCAAGGAATTTTCAGCCACTAAAAGAAAGGATATTTCTAAGCTTTCGAACAGAGACAGTGCTAATGAAAAGGTAGGCTTTATTCTTTCCTATATTCTTGGAAACCGGTGATAATATTTCAGAAGTTGAATAATACAAAGAGAGTCACAGTTGTCCCCACTATTACTTACAAAAGCTATTTCTCCACAGGATACTATTAAGATCATAGGAATAGCAAAAGCTAGACCTATAAATAGAGAAAAATCACTAATTATGCCCAAAACTTTAAATGAAAGCTTGTTCAGGCAAGGTCATACACTACAATAGCAGAGCTGGCAGTAGGGTGAGATCAGGGTGTCTCAGCAATGGTATAAAGTTGTGAGCTGGGCATTTGCCCAAATGTTAAACAGAAACAGATGTATGGAAAACAAACAAGTTTTACAGCAATCTGCTGGGTCACAGGCTGCATCTACAGCAAGAAGAAAGATTACTGCAGCTTCCTTTTGCTTTACAAAAAGAAGGTTTCCAGCAGTCTTTGGTAGTTCTGTATCTGGGGTAAGCCTGTGCAAGTGTTTCTAAAACTTTTTTTTTTTTTTTTTAAAAATCACTTCAAGAGAGGGAAAAGCCCCTTGGCTAGCTGTAAACACTACACACAACACTTGCAATCTCTCTCAACTCTGAAAAGAAATGTGTATTCCTCTATCCTGTCTTTCTGGAAGGGCCAGAAGGAAAATCTACTTTCAGATGGAGAACATTTTCTCCCCAAAGCTGCATATATCTTTTCCTGCATGCATGCCCCCTCCCTGCTCCAGCAATTGTGTTAGAGATGTCCCAGTGAGCCATGCCGGCTTTGTCTTTTTTTTTTTTTTTTATTGCTCTGGTGTTGAATAGAGCCATCTGAAGTTATCAGAGGTACAGAGTGGGAGAGAAAAACTTTGTCAGAAGTATCCATCTACTGAGGACACAGAGGCAGTCACAGCTCAGAGCTACGTCTCCACTGCAGAATTTCAGCAGTAAGTGTGTGTGAGTCTGTTCTTGCAGTCGTATTCCCATTCCCAGGCAGCTGCAGCCCTCACGGAGCAACAACCTGAGAGACTGAAGACCAACACAAAGCCAGTGATTTTAAGGTATTTTAAGTGCTTTTATGCTGGCTAACAACAACTGCCCTCAGGGGGAAAAAGGAAACAAAAGAATTTAGTAGAGTAGCTTGTAAGGACATTAGTCAAGAATGAGGTGGGACAAGAATTTAAAATATTGTCACTCTTCCAGAACACTTTCTTGTGGCTGCCCAGGGAAGGGGACAGAGACTGTAAGACCTTGTGCTTGTGAAGTGGTATTTCAGGACTTAGACCCTCCGCAGCTGACACAAGTGAGCAGAGAGGAAGGTTGCAAATGCAAGTTTAAGGGCAGCGCCATCTCAAGGATATGTGGCTGTATTTGTGTGTTCTAGGCTCCTCAGGTATACAGCCGAGTTGGGGAAGGAATTAAATAATACTAATGCAAAACTCAGGAGAATTATGAAAAGCATGCAGCAACTGAAGGACACTTCAGGCAAGACAGCACAGTGAAATGCATGGGCTCTGGTAACAGAGATGGCCTGACTCTACACACAGCTTAAATCCAAAGTCCTGTCCCCATCCCCCCCCCTTTATTTTTTTTCTATTTCTGGATAAGAGAAGCAGGAATGTTAATAAAGGTATATACCATTGTTGCTTCTGGGTCTTTTCTCTGAGAGTTGCAGGTGCTTCTTTAACTCTGAGAAGAAACGACCAGCCTTGCTAGAGTTCTGGGTAGGCATCTCTACAAATGCCTGAATGACGACATTTATTCCTCTACCTTGTTTTGGGGCTGCTGTGAGACACAGATGTGTAACCGAGAGCAGATCACGAGCAATGGCAGCATCCTGGGCCTGCTCCATACCCTTCTCTCGATCTGTGGCCCGACGGAGCCCAGCGCAACCCTCCGTCACCGAGCTCAGTCCAGCACACAGGTCATTAGCCCTCCCTTCCCCTTTCTTTTGCTAGCGCATCTGCTGCCAACGTTAACGCTTATTTCTCAACAATTCTTGTTCCAGGCACCTGTTGCTTCCAAAAGAGGTTACTGTTGCCTTCAGAGGAGGGGAAAAAAAAATAATTCTTCTTTCAGGAAAAAAACATAATAAATCTTTTACGTCGATCAGGCCTTGGCAGCTGGGACCACTAAGGGGCGCTCTGCCGCCCCCCTGCACCAGCCTGCCTTTTCAGAACACCCTTTTCATTCCGAAATCCGTGTAACCGCCTCTCTCCAAGGCAACAGGTAACGTTGGGGCCAGAACCTAATCTACCCCTATGTGGTCATTAGTATTTGCTCACTGCTGGGACTCAGCCACCAGGAAGAAATAAATCGCATGTCCGAATGCCATCTGAACATGCCATGAGGAAACGGGGGGCTGCAACAGCCTGCCTGCACCATGCAGTCCCTGCTGCTGCACATCTCAGCTTGTGCATGACGCACAACCCCCAGCCTCCAAAGTATCCCGAATCTTACATAAATCCCACAAGGATTTATAACATTATAAAGCCTTATGCCCCGCAGAGCACTATCAAGCTACTACACGGTCTCTGGTCTCTCTGCATCTAATGACAGCGCGGAGGAGCTGTGTCATGGAGAAGGGAGCACTCACGCATTTGAAGGGACCCAGAGATCCCTTCAGCCCAGTAGCACCATGTAGCCAGGCTCTGGTTTGCCTATCAGGGTTCACAGATTTTGTACTTTAAGCTCCTGGCCAAGCCAAGACATTCTCTCTCTTCTAAGAGGGACCAGTTTAAAATAAAAATGGACCTCTTCACTTCCCAAGGGTTTTTGTTGTTACGCAGTATCCCAGGACACTCGTCCCAGAAAACATAGGTCACTGATGATCTGTTTATCTTGATTACTCAGTAGCCTGGCATGCAGGAAAGCAGATGTATTGCACCTTTGGCATCTCCAACCTTTCCTCCTCCTGTCAACCCCTCTCGTACAAGGAAGTCTCGAAACCTTTAGACACAGTTACTTACCCAGAACTTCATGCAAGAGCTTTCAAGCACTCCTCAACCTTGCTCTACTCCTCTGGGGCACCGGAAACCCTCTTTATAGCCCACCTCACTTTTCCCAGCAAGCTCCTTGCCTTGCAGTAACATAATGGCTCAAGCAAACCTGTTTAAAGAGGTAAAGCTTGGAATACTACAGATTTGCATTGTCTCAGAACTGGTTCTTCCACAAGGAAGATCTGTCCCAGTATCACTGAGCTTTTTGCACCTTCCAAAAATACCTGCTTCTCCTCTGTTTTGGCTAATGGTGTTCAACACAGGGTTATTTTCCTTCATTAAAATCTTCTTAGTTCATCGCTTTGTTGCACATTGATTTTAAACAGTTCCCACTAAACCACAATTTAAGGGATTTTTGTCTTCTCATCAGCATTTTCATCAGAGCAAGCTTCACTGAATAAATAACACTAAGGAAAAATGGGGGGTTGTAAAACAGATCTGTAGCACCCTTGTTCATTCTTCAAACCAATGTCCTAAGAATTTGTGCTTTCTTTCCCTCCCCATCTTCAGAGGAAAGCCATGTGATCAGAGGGAAGGTTATTCTGGCCCACTCTAAAGAACATACGGAAGGCTGCCTTCTGCCCCCTCTCCCTCACTTGCTCCCTCAACTTCCTAGTTGCTTTTCTTCTTCCCATTTACCTGCACTGCCACACATCCACAGAGTCTTGACCTCCAGTTCTTCTGTCCCCTGCCAGGCCTTAAGCTGAAGAAAGGTGCATTTACACAAAACACAACAGAAGAGTCAGTTTGAAAGACCTCAGTCACTTTTCATACAAATTTACATCAATATACTATGAAAAAATAATCTTTTTGGTCCAGAGGAAAAGCATCCTCTTGTGTTTACAAGTGTGTGCAATAACAGTGTTTTCTGGACACAAACACAGCAAGCAGTAACTGCTGGGATACCAATTTTAAGGCTGAGATCATTATGGGTATAGAGACATGACCAAATGCTGCTCATCAGCTGAAGGTGTATTCATTGGCCGCGAATTAATTAGCCCAGTAATGGCTGAATCATCTCTCTGCCCCATCTACTCCCAAAATTGCTACTGTTGGAGCAGGAATGATTGAGACTCACAGTTTGCTACAGCGTCATCACACAGCAGGCTGGCACCCCAGCAGGAACTGAAGCCCACATCGCACCATAAGCCAAGCTGTCAGTTCAGGAACAGATTTGGTCACTTTCCTGCTGTCTCTGCTGAGAGGCACATTCTAAACAGGTAAAATAAGGCTTAAACTGCTGCAGCTTCATCAAGGGCTGTCTGGGCACCTGAGCCATCACCAGTGCACGTGGCTCTGCTGGCAGGCTGTGGGACTCGGACCTGCCTCAGCAACACCCTGAAACTACAAATACGTGCAGGAACAGCGAAGGACTCGGCACTTGTTTTTAAAAGATGGCAGTGGAGGAGAAAGCATGATGAGAAACAAAGATATATGACAATAAAGGTTAAGGTACTTTTATTATAAAAGTCTATACAATGAGCACCAGACATAGCAATGCAATTATATCTGGTTTAGTTATATATATTCCATATCTATATATCCATATAGATATATAGGTTTTGCTTTTACCAAAGTAAAACTGTTATATCACAAAATGCCTAGTTCTACCATTTATTTATTGCTCAACAAGGATGGCACAAAACACACTCAGCATAACTGTTGCCATGCTTATCTACTATACTGAATAAACAGCCAAACACTGCATAACAAACACAAAGCAGCTGTTAATTCTGAATTGGAACCAGTCTGATCACTCATTCACTTATAAAAATATTGGAATCATATAGATTTAAGCATTATAAAGGAGGAATATATTATTTAAAACATTTAAATAGTGCATATTGACATTTTGCATGTGGTATATAAAACACAAACATTCATGTACAACACTATACAGTACACATTAGTTTCAATGTTTGGATACACCCGTGTCTGCAGACTGATAGAAAAGTAACTGAAGTGTACATTGCACAATGGAACTGAATAAAATTGATAAATGGTCTCAAGACTAGCTTAACCTCGTAATTCTCTCAGGTCCCACATCATTTTGCAGTTAAAAAAAAAAAGGCATACCACCAGTGCTCAATAGTTTTAGTGCTTTTTTTTTCTGAATTCCAAAATTACATGCCTACAAGCAGAGTAAAACAAAAGAAGTATTCTACAGTACACAGATGAAATCTGAGCACTAAAAATCCTACTTTCAACCTATTTCATATGCTTCATAACAGAACAGCAAGTCTATGAGGTTACATGCGAGCCATTTCTTATGTTGTGAGAAAGTTCATTTTTGGTCTTTCATAAAGCAGTGTGAATAATAGCTATGTTGACATTAGCCAGTCATAAAAACATGCAGTGAGAGTAGGTGCATGCAAAACATGGCCACAATCAAACTGATACATTGAAGAAAAAAAAAAAATTGAGAAAGCACCAGTTAAAATTAACACTTAGATTTTGCCAGATCAAAAACAGCTGCTGATGGCTGTTGCAGAGCATAAAGCTAGTAGCTAAATCATCATTCAGCACAGCAGATGTGATACTCAAAACATTATTTAGTTTCAACTCTGAAGCTAAATCATGCAAGGCCCATAAACTGTTTTGCTTACATCATAAGGGTTAGATAACTTATTTTTATTCTCCAACTGTAAAACAAAATTGTGATAAACAGCAGTAATTTTTTCACTCAAAACCGACAGTTCACCCTGTGGTGCGCATTAACTACACTGATTTTAGCCCTTGATACCATACTTATTTCAGGTACAGTGGAATTTTAACTGTCCTAAGCCAGCTCTTTTCTGCTGGAGCTATGCAAGTCTGAGTGCCATCAGATTTCCCATACACTGAAATGTTCATTATGTTCCTCAAATCTTCTGAAAGTGGAGATGCAGTATCCAATTCAGACAACACACTATGTCACCGCTAGTTGATAAACAATAACCAATAAAATGATAAAATGAACAACAGTAACATAAGTCCTGTAGGCAGCATGTGATATAACTTTTCAGTTTTCCAAGTTTTAAAAGACACTAAGCAAGGTCACTTTCTGGTTTGTCCACTGTCATCATTATCAAGGAGGAAACGTGACCACTAATGAGCAAAATCCATAGATGTTAATTATTACTGTGTTATAGGTGCAATTTAGAATACCAAAAATTAAAGTTGTTCCACAGCAGTCCTTTGAAAGGAATTTCAGTCTGTTTTTTAAATGTTCCAGGAAAAAGAGCTGTATGTTTAATTTGCTGACTTTTTTTCCCCCATAATAAAAAATAGGCAAGAGGAGTAGTTCAGTGTAGCATTACGGTATTAATAATTTCTTCGATAACGCAAAAAGTTGGTAATAACAAAAGTCTCAAAAGTTCTTGTATGCTAAAGAAAAAAAAAGCTATGGTTGTTTTGGAACAAGATGGATGCATCTGTAACACAAAACTTTGATGGAAACTGTGTTTGCTAAAGTTGGATAGAGCAGTCTCGAACTTAGAAATCTTACTTGCTCTCTAGCCAGGACCTACTTACCCTTCAAACATGTTATAGTGGCACCACAATAAAGTGCACAAACTGGATTCTTTCAACAGTGCATGACAAATGAACACAAGCACCCATTAAGTACAGTGGTACTATACGGAAACATCATGTTATTCAATGCGTTGGAGGAATACAATTTAAATTGATTTTGAAGAATCTTGTTTGCTGATAAGGACTTCTAACAGCCTAAGTTTGGCTTTAATTTTCTTGTACTCCCTGTACTCATCAAGCATTGGGACCCGATCTTCTTTCTGTACATTCCTGTAAAAAGAAGCACACCAAAGTTTCAAGAAAATCCTCCATACTGCAGCAAGCCAAATACAAAAGCAGCTATGTGCAGTTATCTTAGGGCAAATAAAAACACTTTTGGAAGCTTGTTCACCAATAATAGACATGTTGTATTTTAGTTCGTTGTAGTTAAAATTTTCATCACCTAAAAAATTGAATAGAAAACCCAGCAGCATTTATTCAGCACAACTGTTGCAGCGTTGTTTATAAATAGTTCTCTTAAGTTCTCCTGGAAATTTTATTAATAGGATATGAAGAGTTTCATTTCAGATCCTGTGTATACATTACAGAAAAATACAAATAAATTTAAGTCGATCTACAATTTCACTGTATGTAGACTGACCCACAAATTGATATCAGAGAATTATTCTTATTTAAGACTGAACTATAATAAATTAATGTGTCACTATTAATGTGACTTATTTTTAAATCAACTCTTCATTATTAACCTCATTATTTGCCATTAAAATCAAAAGGCGTTACATCCCAAATTCAGTAAATGCATGATGAAGCCATGTTAGTGGAATTTCTGTGACCAATGGTCCTGGAGTTAATAGTTAAGGAGAAATACAGTAGAAAGTATAGTTAAGTGAGAATATCTGCCAGTCAAGAAAGTGACTGACCTCTTACAAGTGTTGTTAGTTTTGTTCATGAGGTGATACACCTTGAAAAACCTCCTATTACACACAACAGGCAGCAGTTCAATCTAATTTCTAACAACATATATTCAAATAAGAAACCTAAAAGAACTAAACAATACAGAGAAGAATAAAAATTATATAACCCCTTACTGGTAAAGCAAATATCCACTGTAAGGACTGACCTACTGGAAAAAAAGGACAAATATGCAAACTTCCCTGCCCTATGTTAAAAACAGAGCGATAATCTGAGGCGGGGGGGGGGGGTGGGGGGGGTG
>NW_010973092.1:5330985-5350645 GCF_000737465.1 Haliaeetus leucocephalus
GGGAGACACCTCACATCCCCACCCCCCCCCCCCCCTCAAACCCGCACCAGGCCGGGAGGGAGCAGGACCCAACAGAAGTGCACTGTTGACATCTGGTGGAGACACCACGAAATTAAAGGGACACCCCACCAGGGCTCAGACTTCTGGGGGGTAGAAAAAAAACACAACCAAAACACACCACGCAGACTGTTATGCTTGGGAAAACCTTTTGCTAAAAGACATCACGACCCACAGACAAGTCAGTAATTTCAAAGCACGAGAGTACGGATCAACAAACTACTTCAAAGACCAGTCATCCCAACCTAAGACGACAGTCCTCAGAGTCAGGTTGCAAAAGTTACAGCCTAGCTTTATTTAACAGCTTCCTGCATGCAGCAGGGCTGCGTCAGTTCTCAGTGCTAGACATATTCCTGCAAAGAGCTGAAGAGACAGCAAACACTGCAAAGCTGCAGCACTTTGCTAGAAGAGCTAGCAGAGCAGAAGCTGCTCAATCCAGAACTTGCTGCCCACGCTTGGCAGACCAACCAACGGCTGAGGTGTCTACTGCAGTGAAGAGGAAGCAACCAGCTGCCCTAGTACTTGCCTTACCTGTCTTGCTAGAGGAGGGGTTCGTGGGATAGTTAGGCTTTAAAAATTCAGTATTTCTTGTTACCTTCCTTAGCAACTGCTGGTTATTTACCCCTTTTTCCTCTTTAAATAAAATACATCATTTCTTAAGCCAATTGAATATGAGAAAGTTCAGTTTATAGCTTTCCATATTTCTGAGGGTTTGAGCCAAGATTTTATTAATAATCCATGAACCTGGCTTTGATGATACAAAAAGTACTTCTTCCATGCGTTATCAGTTATATACCATGACTTGTTAGAATTAAAAATATTTGCCAACAGAAGGTTGTATCACAATGACACATTGTCATTTCCATAACAACTCTCCATCTCTACCTATCCCAGCATGACACAGTATTTTACTTCACAAAGTTAAATTTGTTGTGAGGAGAGGCATGAGTGATAATGGATACCATCAGTCACATGGACAGGTGAATCTGGCAAACCTGACAGTTGAATGCTAGGACCCAGAGTATTTCTATTCTACTCGACTCTGCTTCTCTAATTCAACACTTTTCCCCACTAATGTCAAGATGATTTTGAAGTCTTAGAATCAGAAACACCACTCAAAAATTTTGGCATAGGGAACCACCACTGATAACATCATCAAGCGGAGTGTAAGACCCTGCATGTTTCTGTAAAACATATCTAGAAATATTATTGACCATGACCAACAACAGCATGGTTCTGTATTTGCTTAAAGAACAGTTCTCTTTTTAGGAAAAGGTAATTAAAAAGCTACACTGTTTATGTAGCATAACAGCATCTATGTTGGGCAGGAGATAATTGTTCATTTAGCTCTTAGGTATTTTTCAGTATCACATAACTATACTTACTACAAAGCAACAATTTCACAAGCATACCTATGTTATGAAAATGCATTTAAGGAAATACCACGTTTTGTCAGTTTGCAAGAAACTACCGAAAGGCATAGTACAGAAAATTGTATTTCAACATATCTTTCATAAACATAAATGTGTATAACAGTTACTTAAGTGATAACACAGTGCCATTTAAAATATTCTTACCTGCTCAGTTATTGAGCTTAAATCATTAGTAGATGAAAAATCTTCCTCTTCATTTTCAAAGAATTCATAGTAGTTCTCCAGAAGTCCCGCCATTATTCTGCTAACTATTTCTTGTTCTTTCAGATCCTCCACATCTGTGTAAATGCTAAAGATTTCAACACTGTTTTAGTTTAAAAATCTAAATCCACCTGTTTCCCCAAAGAACTCCTGTGAATGACTTCTATGACTAAGGGCTACACTTCACACCATTATCCCTAATCCATTCTGAACACACAGAACTTTAAGCATACCTTCACACTACTGCATTATAAAGCTTTATACTAGTTTATATTTCAAAGTGATGAAGTAACAACTATTTAGTCAATTAGCTTTTCCATAAGGAACGTTTAAAATTCAAGTATTTTCCTGTGGACAAGAAACCCCAGTACGTACTTTAACGGCTTTCTCCCAGAACTGCCTTCTTGCTACATAGAGTAATCTTGCACACTATCTCTAAAAATTTTGAACCTTAGGGTAATTACCATAATGCAACAATCAAAGCAGTGGTTTCTAATGCCATAGCTCATAGACAAGCTGTTGTTTAGATCAAAGCAAAAACTGTAAGACAGAACTGGGGTGAGAGAGTGGGGGGGGAACAGGAAGATATTGCCCAGAACATATTGTGTACTTGCTACTGTTACTCATGGACTAGGAAAGACTTTAGACTACAGATGTACACTATCAAATTCACATAAAAACACTACATGAACTTTTATAACTAACTTACTGAAAAACATCCGGGCCAAAGACTGCAGCTAAAGAACTTGCCGACCAAATTTCTTCATGATGCGATGCTACATTAGCTAAAAATTTACACAGAAACTTTAACAAACTGTAATTAACAGGTGGAAGCTGCTGCAAGAGGAACCTCAACTTTCTTCCAAATTCATCTTCATTATTATAATCTGAAAATTGTAATACAAATATTTTAATCACAGAAATAAAATATCTGCTTTTTCACATTTGATATTGATCAACTTTTTGACTCCGACAACAATTACTTACTTCTGAAGTACAACTAACTTGGTCAGACCACAGCCTAAAATGTCAGAAGTTTACTTGCATTTGTTCAGTGTGAGATTCTCATACTAAATTTCTCCAATGAAAAAGTAAAAATAAAACAAACAAACAAAACCCCCAAAACCTGAAGTTTCCAGCTCACTACTACTATAGTGGTAGTACTTTATCACAATCCATCTGTCCCAGCATCTCATCCTCTCATTTCAGTCTCTGGATTAGCCTCTTCCTCTATGATCTTTCCAAGAGAGGCTGATAACTCATTTCCTATTCTGTCACTCTTCTTAAATGATGTCAGAGGTTTGGAGGGGCAGCGAAGAGGCCAGGGAACACAATACAAAGAACCCTCCCCAGCCTTGTTTCCATAGCACAGTACCATCAGATTACTTTTCCTAATGATAAATTAAACTGTAAATTTAATTTCTTCAATGAAGCAGAAATTGATAACGTAAACCAATGATTTCCACCCTATTCTCCTCTGCAAGTCCAATCAGCAGTTTTCAGCATGTTTTCCCCAATTAATGCTCACTCAAGTTGCTGATTACATAGCGCTAGCTCCTCCGTATACTTCCATTTTGCCACTGTTACATAACAATTGCTGTGCAGAAGAGCTCTAGAGACAGCAACACCTCCAGAGACAGTGAGCTAACTTAAAAGCTGGTTAAATTCTCCCCGTTTCAGACAAGCTACTTTGACACTTTTTCCTCTACAAGCATCCCATTCTCAACACTCTACTTCCTTTTGTAATACTTAACTGATGAATACAAGCAATCTCAATGCAATCATCTTAACACATACTTAGCTTCAAGCTTGCTGATTCAATTTCAGACCTGAAAAAGGGTCACCACAAAACTTCCTCATTCTCATCCCAGGTTTAACTATACCCTTCGTCAAAATATCTCCCCACAAATCTCATTTGTTACATTATAAACCTTACAGGCAACAAGGTTCAGAGTTTACAATTGTAATTAACAGAGAAACACCATATAAAGGAAAAGAAATGTCAGGAAAGCAAAATGGGAGAAAAATTGATACTAACAGGCTTCCCCTTCTTTCTCAGACATTTGAAAACTCTTCTCAGATCAGTTAGAAAGGGAAAAGGATGTTTGAAGATGATGAGCAGTCACTCTGCCTCTCTAGAGGAGAGAGCTGAGACATCCTAGTCCTTAATAACAAATCAAAGGAGTGAGTAAACCCCCTGTTGTGTATGCATAGTAATTCCAAACAGTAACTGTGCAGGACTTCATTTACTCAGACACAGTCAACATCTACAGTATTTGAATACAGGTAACCAGGCACAGAAAAATAGTTCTCTCAACACAGTAACACAAGAAAACAAAGGTATTATTGTTAGTCTTTACTCTAGAAATGTGTTTAGGAAACAGAACAGCAAAAGAGAACTTACAAAAATACTTTCACAAAGTAGACCTTCAAGAAAGGGAGCAAGAGAGAGGTGATAGTCAGACCACCTTGCACATACACATACAGATGTTTTTGTCTAACCAATCTGTCCTAAAATTTAGATACTAAACAACAGCCAGAGACCTAAAGTGAGAACGTTCTTACCTGTAACTGAAGTCCTCTGACAGTAAACTGTGGATACACACTTCTGGGACACATGGCCTAACACACTGGGGTCAAATTCACATTTCACTTACTAAAATCACTTGCCTTTGAGGAACCACCATTAGGCCTTCATGGAACAATCCTCAAAAGATGTATATAGCCACACCTTGTTGTATAACTAAGTTGTTTTGACAACTAAGCTTAACCTAATGATAGGGAAGGCCTGCTAAGGAGGGAAAAATACCAGAAGTAACATATGTATCCAAAATTACTACCAGCTTCTGCATTTATGTAAGCAATTCTTCTGCCTAAAATGCAGCTGATACTGTAATTCTGAAAATTAACTGAGATCTGTCTATCAGACAGTCAAAATATCAAAAGCCAAAACCTGAGTAGAGGAAACCGAAACTCTAATTTTAGTATCAGGAAACAACGTTTACAGGTTTATGTGGTTTGATTTCCTTGGTACAGATAACTTTAAATCTTTCTGAAATCACTTAATTCTACACTTTAAAAAAGACAGTAAAGACAATAAGCTGCAAATTTAAGTGAAGTTTCTCTGTGTATTTAAGAAAAGGGAACTAAATGGGGACTTACTTGCTGGAGAACAGCTCTTTTCCCAAAACAACCCATATGTAAATCCTTCCAGAGTCATCTACGCAAAGATGGAAAAAACCCAATTTTCACACTGGATCTTACAAGTCATTGAAAGGAATTACACTGTCATACCAAGCGAGCATACCTCAATCACATTTCCAGTCCTGATAGATAACATTGCAAATCGAGGTGCGTAGCAGTATTAGCTGAGCAACCAGCAGCATTCTGCATTACTGTCTTAACAATCCTTTTGTTATTTATCATTTTTTCCAGGGGGAGGGGTGTGTGTGCACAAAAACCAAAACAAAACAAAAACAAACAAAAAACCCCAAACAAACAAAAAAACACCCCAAACCACAAAATAAACCCAACGGTTTACTAGCTACTTAGGCCCAATGAACCATGACATTAGCAACGCAAACCAAATAGCAGACATATCACTAATGAAATTCCCTATTCACTTCAGTTTCTCATTACTGCACAGGACAAACAAACAAACAGAATTTCAGCCTTAACAAGCTTCCAAAAATTGCTTCCAGCACACAACTACTTAGTGCTTCAGACATCACTGTTCAGCCTCTGCTCACCAGCTATCCAGATAACCACCCCACATTCAAAGTTTCAGGATATACAGGCTACCAAGGGAGGAAAACGAAGCAGCTTCACACTGCTGCACAAGATCCTCCAGTTTAGCACTTGGTAAATATAGCATAACAGCATCTGAAAACTATGCTATACTCACTCATCCTACAAACCAATTCCCACTCTGAACAAACAGGACTATCATGAGCACTATCAAGTTCTTACCAGGAATAAACTCAATAACAGAAAATTAAATCAAACAAAAATGTGCACCTTATAAAGCAAAACAAGCCCAGCACTTGGACAGAAGTACAAACTGACACTGGAAAATGAGCAACACGCCTGCAGAGTGACAACCAGCAAAACCCTCAGTTATGTTACAGGGTGCAGAGCTCTGACATGAACATACCCTCTGAGGACATTACTAATGTAGCACTGCAAGACAAGCATTTTTACTAGTCAAGTTACGAATCAACTCCAACACCACTCAACACAGCAGAGGCCAAAAGACCCAGGAGAGTGGATACAGATAGACAAGTTGGGAATTGGTAAAGAAAATACTGTGCCAGCATATGGGTGCCAATTTGAAAGGGCAAGGTTTTGCAGTATATGAAAAAACATACTTAGCAACAATATGCTGATGACAGGTGTTTTTTTTTCCTCCTACAAATGAATCTTAAGCTGAAAAAAAATCCACAGTGGGAGAGCAAATATGACATGAGTATAGGGCTTGAGATTGTTTCTCTAGTATGCAAAAGCTTTAAGTGCCATGGAAGCAGAGACAGAGTAAGTGAAATTCAGAGAAAATAAGATAAAAACAGACAAAATCTTTCCCTAGCACTTTTAAAGCATCAGTGGTGGGAAATTGTCAAACAACTTTGACTCCAGTGGCTTTGACCAGTGTCCCAGTATTCACGCACAAGAACATGAAATATTCAGAACTAGTCAGCATGATATGTGGCAGCTTCACTATTTTCCTGCACGATGAATAAGCTGTGTCTCTGAACCCAGACTGAGTTTCCTAAAAAAAGACCTATTTATTTGGGGTTTGTGCTAAGAAAAGGTATATTTGAATGCCTCCTGATACACACATTACTACACAGAACAAAGACACCCAAGTGCTACTACAAATCACAATTTAATACTGGTTTTTACTCTTAAATTAATAAAAGAAAAACACCGAGTAATTATTACCTTGAGAAAGTTGCATCAAATGTATGTGCAAACTGCCTGGGATAACTGGCTCTGGAAGTTCTTGAAGAAAAAATCTAAGAAGGCTAATAGCTGAGGGTACATCTGCTTCTTTAACCAGGTCCACATCTTCTCCATTATCATACCGTTGCCGAAGCCACTCCACTGTCTCAGCATTCCCATTGACTTGAAAAAGTCCTTCTTGTTCCAGACCCCCTGAGTTACAAAGAAGTTGCAGAAATAAACTTTTAGATCTAGTATGGACAAACATATCAGAAAATACTGATAATCAGATATGCACAATTCACATACTGAATGAAAGACTTTCTGGACAACAGTTTTGCAAGGCTTCCAGCAGTCCTATTCCCAGCAAACACATTCTTATGCCCAGCTAACAATACAGTAATAAGGTAAGCGTTAACAGTACCTAAACCATGCCATTTCCTATGTAGTACCCTACTGAGCTGACTGCATTAGTATTAGCTAGAAAACAGAGATAAACATAACAGCAGGAGTAAAGAAAGGAAGTGTATATCACAAAAAAAAACCCCAAACAAACAAACAAAAAAACCAAAACGAAACACCCAACCCAGATCACATCCAACTAAATATAAGTAACTTAAGAAAACAAGTACTCTTCAAAAAACACAATCTATTCTGTAAGAATAACAGTTAAATATATTCTTTAAAGTACAGCAAAATAATACATACCATGTTCTTCAATATAGTCCACAACATGGCGGACTATGAATGGAACCTCATTGTCTGGTTGCCCTTCTTGCTGCAGCTCACCAAGTGGAATTCCAAATATTTTGTTAGCAAGAACAGAGTTGCAGTTACTCAAGGAAGGGGAGGAGCTCTTCCTCATATCTTTTTGCAGCCAAAAATCAAAGCTGTCTTTTCTATCAAATAAGAGGAATTAAAACCAAAAATCATACTTCAGTGTACACTGTGGAATGTATTGATCTGTAACACAATGTGCTTTAATTACCCAATGCAAATACTCCCCGGTCTCTCTCAATCAGTTCACTGATTTAATGAAAGTTCTGTAATTACTCCAACTACAGCTAACTAGATAAATGACTATAACCGAGGTGTTCTGTTCAATCCGTAATACATTTTCTGACAGTATTTAACAGTCAGGCTTTGAAAATCCAACACAAAAGCCTCTCCAGAGGAAATTAAACTAGTAGATCATTCCAAACCAAAACCCCAAGTTTTAGTTACATGAAATAATTAAGTATTTTATGATACACAACTGCACTGCAATCAACTTCTAATATATTTGGCATTTTCTGGTCTACTTGATAAAGCTTTCAACATCTGCCTCAAATTAAAAATTTTACTCAACATAAAACCCCCAAAACTAGTTTCTAGACGCTCAGTGATACCATTCTTCCTATCATGCAGAAGCTCAAGCTTTACTTGCAAGTCTTTGCTTGATACAGGATCTAGATAGATAACAAAAGTATTACCAAAGGCAGTGTAAGTCACTCAGTTAAGCTGTTATCCTGTCAAAACCAAAATATTTCTTCTAGCAAAAAACCTATATTTCAAAATAAATTTTAAAAAAACTATACTTGCTTAAATGCAAGCAATCACTTTCATAGCAGATGGCGCATAGAACAAAGTACATACTGTTAGTCAAAGCACTGTAACCAAACTTAATTCTGTTTACTAATGGATTGGTAAATTCTAATAGATTAGACATACTGAAATCCATACTACTTTTTTTTTTTTTATAGCCCGAGCAAAGTATTTTAAGAAACCTACCTCAGAGTACTTAAACAGCCGAGTTTGAAAAACGTTTTCTGCGCCAGCTGCCCTCACTGACCAAGCATTCTTTTGTCATTTATGGTTGTTTAAGATTATGGCAAAAGATCAGCCTGTAGTTCCTCATTGAAGAATAGCAGAACTCGATCAGTACTTCAGCACTTAATCTGAAAATAAGGAAAATATTATTAGACTATAAAGTTTTCAACGGCTTTAAACTCAGTCACAAGTCTAAACATCACGTTTGAGTAATTCTCCTTGTCAAATCATCAGTTTCTTGTTCTGAACAAGAAAGCATAAAGACCACATTAGTATGGCTCACAGGAGAGCATGCAAAAAAGCAAATCCCCTTTTTCACTTAGGAGCTAACCAAACTTAACACAAAAGTTAGCATGGGACATCTTAGCCTTAACAATTATGAAATAATTTTCGGAATCATTCACTCTTCTTCCAAAGAATAAGGAAGGGCTAAGCAGAAGTGTTTGATAGTACCCAGGATACTAAAATATTTAATGGCTATAGAACTTTTAGAAGGATCCCAGGCACTGGCTTAATACACTATCTTTAAATGGCAAGAACAAAAACAAAGTCCTAACTACAGAACAACATAGAGAGTCAACCGGTTTTCAGTGGTATGGATCATCTTTTACTAGAAAGTTGATTATGTGTCCAAACTGCTAGTTCAAAGTCCAAGTCATCATCAGATCTGGATACAGGAAGCAACCTCCCCCAAATCAGATTCCCTAGAACCACCCACATTTTTGCCACCTTTTAGAGTCCCAATTATCTGGACCTTTTTCACGTTGTCAGCTCTCAGAATAGCTATGGACCACAGCAATAGCCTTTTTGGTTTTCTGTGGTACTAAAAATTTAAATTGCAGCTTCATGACACAATGGAGACGATTTAATGTCCAGATACAGTCAAAGGGTCATGTAAGTCCCTTGATCTCACCCATTACCTGTTCTAATTAAACTCAAGCAACTGTAACTGGGCAAAACTAGCTTGCAACATACACGTACACACACAAGCACAACACACATCACCAAAAATAGACAATAAAAAGGCTTTCCCTAGCTTTAAAGTATACATACTGAAACCTTCTGTTTCATAATTTGAGATTGATATGAGAATTCAGCTGACAGACTTGAGGAAAGTACTTTCCCTCTCTTTATTCCCCCACATTGGCTTTTGCTTCTATTCCACATCAGAACAAATCAACTCCACCTTCACTTTCAAAGTCCTTACAAACTACTACTCTCATTTCAGTACCAAAATGCCAGTCCATTCATTAGCCTATGACACCAGGAATCCAGAGTCCTTCCAATAGTTTGAATAAATAACATTTTCCTGCTCCCAATCCTCCCCAAATTGCACCCATGTTTTAAAGGAGCTAGCCATAAGCTCTATACAAGACTACTTCATCCTCCTCCTCAAAATTTTCTTGCATTGAGGCCTAGAGGAAAAAATATTTCAGGCTTACAAGTGTTTAAATCTTTGCCTCTCAATGTAAGCAATACCGACCAATATTCTTTCCTGTTCTTTGCCATCTGTCTCTATCTATTGTCTTGTATTACACACAGGTTGTAGATCTGTTATGTATCTCGTGCAAGTGGATCCTGGTCTGACATCAGGACCCCAGGTGAGCTGACAACAAAAAATTAAATACTATATTCCAGTCAATAGGCTTTACTTTTTTGGTTTGTTTGTTTTAACCAATCACGTTCAAATCTATCACTGTACATAACTGGTTACTAAAAAATCCTGCCAGATTTCAACAGTGAAGCAGTCACAATTCATGACTCTCCTATAATTTATGAAGACACTGCCCAGCCATTTTTCTTATTATTTTGGTATATTAAGGGATAGTCAACATAATGTTTGCATGCAAGTAGATTTCAATCAATCCCAATATATCATGCAATTTTTAAAATATGATGATGCACAGTCTATTTTCTCAAGTTCTACCAAAGTCAACCTATCCACAATGAACCAGAAAGACTCATGTTAGCCAACTGTGGAGTTAATGGCAGCTGGGAAAAAATCTTTGATGGATCTGCCACAATGCTTCAGGCTGCCTTGCTAGAACAAACAAACAAACCAACCAACCTTCAAAACAAACATCACCTAATAAAAAGAGCAAATTAAAAGCAACCACTTCTTTATAATTCAGCACCAAATGAACAATCTTGAAGTCCAGCTTTCTTAGCAAATAGAACTTTGTGCTTAGTTAGTTGACATAAAAGCATAGCCATATTTACCAGGTGCTGCAGACCAATAGGCTACCTGAATATTAATTTCAATCAGGAGACATGACAAAAAGAAAAAAGAGAGACTTCTATTTTAACTAGCTTGGCAATGTAACAATGAAGTTGAAACAGCCTGGTTGTCTCATTGTTAGAGCAAAACCGGATTTACAACCCAAGCTTATACTTTAAACAAAGTTTTATATGGCTTATCATCACTTAGAAGAACTAGCAAAAGCCTATTTTCACCCTCTCAGATACACACATCCTTTATATACACACACTTAAACATATCATTATACACACCAATTTCTTTTCAGAGAATTTTTGCCTTTTAGTACAGGCTTCAGTGTAATCTTCACAGGATGTGATAAAATGCATCTGATGTTTACCAAGTCTAGAAAAAGCTAGAAACTTTTAAAAAGTTATCTGACTTCCAGCAAGTCTTATTTCCTGTTGTTTCCAACATTGTAAAACTGAAAGATAGGCTCAGAAACTGTTAATAATTAAATATTATATCTCCACTTTTTATATTGATCAACAGCTTTCCCACTTGCCCTCCCTTGACTCAGGACGTACACCACCCCAATGCAGACACGTATGAAAACTAGGACAAGATACATAACCTTCAGAATTATTTCTAGAGTCTTTTACAAATACTAAGTAATACTGTGGGTTTAATTATTTTTTTTCCCCATGATCAAACATCTCAGAAAACAGGAGCCGATCCATTCAGTCAGCTATTCCTACTTCTGTCCGTATTATCCCCGAACCTTTGAACACGTGCTTCCCCCTCCCAATTTCACAACCTTCATGCTTCACAAGTCCTATCAAGAGAAATGCAATAATTAAAAAAAACAAAACAAAACACCCCACACCAAAAACCAACCAGCTTGTGCTTTATTATAAAGATTCTGGTGCGTCTTTCTCAGTCTACCTCCCCCGTTGTTACTACAAACCTTTACAAAGATCCCCTAAGCTACAATAATGTCCTACAAAACTTAACTACAGAAAACTAAAAATATACCTTATTGTGACCATATTATATGACAATTTTACAAGAGGCTGAAAAAAAACATACTACGTCCTATGCAACACCTTGAGCCCAAGCATCTTAATTAAGGGTAAAACACCAAGTTTCATTCTGTATTGTGTATTTCAGTGCTCTCATCTGTTATTAAAAAAAAAAACAAACCAAAAACCCCAAACCAAACAACTGGGTTTGGGGGGTTTGAGTTTGTAGTTTTTTGTTGGCTTTTTTTTTTTAAACAAGACAAGGACTTCATAGAGTCTGCTGGGAAAAGAGCACCACAAGTTTCATTTTGCCATCATAATAGCATTCACTTATCTTGGCAACTAAAGAAGTATTCACACCCACATACAAAATGTCACTAAGGAAAACACAGAATACATGGCTAACTGTTAATATTTGAGGAATACATATGAAAGTTTAGGCTCAAATTTAGTTCAGCTTTTACATTACTGGCTGAACTACAAATATATGGGTGTCATTTTAAATTAAAGTCCTCAGGGCTCCACCACCTTTCCTTAAAACAAAGAAATGAAACAACATGAAGTAAAAATAAAATAAACAAAAAAGGCTACGAATTGAAACCATGCCACAGGAATGAAAACATTAGTTCTGCGTGTAGAATTTCTGCCACAAGTCTCAACTATTTAAGCAATTCTTTTATTTGCTTGTTTTATCTAGCAAGAAATTCATATCATCTGTGAAGCCCAAAATGAAGCTAACAGTGACTGCCATTCTGCTCTATTTTTAATATATTATTTTGTGGGATTAGCAAACTTCAGTGATATTTTGTAACACATGAAAAGTAAAAAACTAAACATTAAGATTTTTAGATAGGAAAAAAGTGTGTTATAGGGCAACAAAATTGCTTGTCCCTACTTCTCAGGAAATACACCTCAAGTTTAGACTTCGGCTTTCTCAGTCCACAGTGCTGTTATCCTGTGAGCCACCCACGTGCCTGCACACAGGGTCCTAACAGAAGACAAACACATCCTCCGGTACAAAGAGGATCAATGCTCATTTTCTGCAATACAAGAAGGTTTATTTACAAATAAAATTCCACAGAAACATTAAGGTGTCTCAAAGTTTTTCATTTCTTGTGCTGTATTTGATAAATAAATAGAATGCATTATGTTACTTATATGACTTACTTATAACTAGACAAAAT
Source organism: Haliaeetus leucocephalus (assembly GCF_000737465.1). Taxonomy (NCBI): domain Eukaryota; kingdom Metazoa; phylum Chordata; class Aves; order Accipitriformes; family Accipitridae; genus Haliaeetus; species Haliaeetus leucocephalus. The sequence continues at coordinate 5,343,827 of NW_010973092.1, forward strand.
CTGTGATGTCCCTCTGGATGTATGTAGGACACATACTTTTAAATCCAACTAAAGAATTAATTTTTTAAGGTAAGTTTGAAATGTTCAAAGTTATAACAGATTTTAAGAATTTCGAAATGATGGCCTAAATTTATGACACAGATTCCAACTTGGAATCACAGAAACTTTCCTCATGTAACGACATCATCCAGAGCCAGCTGCCAGGTGTGAGCATGAGCAAGAAGGCTTGCCTGGGAAACTTGTCTACCAGCTCGCTGTAGAACACATAACCCCATTTAGCTACCACTGTACTACACACTATTTAATTTATATTTTTCAAAATATGGCAACCAGCACTGCTCTTTGCTCTTCAGTTTTATCAAGATAAAAGGAAACAGATTTTTAATTTTTTTTAAATGTAACTGCATGATCATAACCACTGACAATAACTGACAATTTTTATGCCATTTGTATACTCAAATTACTGTTAGCATTCTCAATGGATGAAACGCTTTTGGGCAGAAGAGCCTTTGCTCATCTGATTTTCAGCTTTCGTTCAACTAACAAGTAAAAATAGAGTATTTTGCCCATTTGAATTGATCCAGTCAAATTGAAAAGATGGCCAGGTTGGGACAGGGGACACAGGAAAGTAAAAAAAAAAAAAAAAGAAAAACTGAAAAAAAGGCCACCCCAAGCTTTAAGCAAACAAACAGAACACTACCACAAACTCAGGGGACAGAAAAGGACAAACGATACTTGTCTCAAGAATATAGTTAAAAGCATGCAGAGCTGTGCAAGTACTTGAATACAAAGAGACACAAAATATCCCCCATGTAAAAAGAATAATCAATTTTAAAGCTACATTTAAGTACCCATTAATATATTTGAGTAGTCAAAACAAAAATTATTTAAAGAAAGAAGCTTTAAAACCATAAAGATTAGCGTAAAATAGAGTCTTAAAGCAAGATTTCCTCTTTTTGACTGTCAGTGAAATCAGCTACTGAAAGGCATTTTAGTCAAAAGTCTGGACTGGCAAATCAGACAATTGGGCTCAATTATTATTAAAGTTTAACAAGCTGGTCTTCTTAAGAATACATTCCCCATCCCCATAAAGGCAAAATGTTTTAAAATACACGTAACTACAGAATTTAACTTGCAGCATTCAGGGAAACCATGTTAGAATAAATGCCTTTTCAGGCAGATGCGACTTTCCTGCTCCCTTCATTTCTTGGTATGGTTATAACTCCTCACCAATATGTTTGCTTTCTGGTTAAATAGGAATCAAAAGGAAACAAGCTTATTGCAGTTTTGCACACAATCACAAGAGGAATCAGCGAAAGCATGAACACCAGCTCTTTAATTAATAAACTCACTACCTGCATGTATATGCCTTCACATGTATACACTCTCTCTCACACACACACTGGACCTCAACTCAATTAGCTGAAATGCTCCATCATCTGCCACTAGCACTTCTGAGATAGCCTCAGAAAATACTCAACTGATAAAATACTGGTTATACTGACAAAGCAAATAAAAGCACAAAAAATACAACATCAGGTTTAGTAGAATGCAATTGTAATGCAATTTTTGTTTCCTGGAAATGCAATAGTAAGGCTTCCAATTTACAAATTAGAACAATTTAAATTAAGTCTTTATGTCCTTACCATGGAAGCAAGCAACAAAACAACTCATAAAAGCTCCTCTGAAAAAGCTATTACTAAAATTGATAGAATTTTTTATTTTATTTTTAAAATTTACAAGTCAAGAAGCCATAATATTGATTAGTATTTATTTTCCAGTCATTCAAGTTTAGTCTTCAATTTCAGCTGTCAGAAACTGATTACACTTTCTCTGAAAAAGCCCATCATCAAATACACATCTTCACAAGAGGCATATCCTATCTGCATCGTCACAAGAGGCAGAAAAGCAGACAGGCTTTAGTTAGACTAAATGCAAAATTCAGGAAAAAAAAACCCCTACAAAATTTGAATTTTAAGAAGGAAATTAAGCGTTTAGCAACAGTATCGCAATACCATTGGTAAAGCCTCAAATACAGTGACTGATTTAAGCAACATTCAAAAAAATTTTACATTTTACAAGAGCAAGCTGAGATCACTAAAACATTAGCTGATTTTCAAGTGTTTTGATATGCAAAGATAACATTCTACATTCACTTACTAGATAAAATCCAAAGGCTTTTTAACAGCATTACCAGCAACTCATAATCCTTCTACAACTATTCTGTAGCAAGAGGAATTAAATAAAACCATCAGCGATACCAGAAAAAAGTAGATGTTCGCTCACTGCTTCACACCCACCACTGAACACTGCCCGATTTGCTCAGTTGCTGCTGCCAATGCACATGTGCAGAATTATAAAGAAACTTCCTGCTTGCACAGATCCCATCACATTCTTAACAACAGTAGTTAATAAATAAAAAGGCTTTTGTATCTTGTGTAACAGCTAATTATATTCATCCTACTTGCCTCCCCCCAAACTAAAACTGTACTCCACCAACCGCACACATATAATTGCCACTACATCAGATAATACAGACCTTAATTGCAATGGCATTATAAAAGTACAGTATGGTAACAGACAGGAAGAAATTACCAGTAAAACTATGCAACTTGAGAGGTTCACATTATAAAACCAAAGCAGCTTAACAATTGTCGCTGCTGTTAGGACAGACTTTGGAACAGAAGTCAAGCTACCTCAGAGACACCAAAAAAGCAAACTATAAATATATAATGCACTTAATTTATTATACATAAGTCATCCTATTACATACATTTATCATTATGTTTTTTCCCCCCCCCCCCCCCCCAACCAGGTAAGCAGAAATACACATTGGAACTCAAAACATTACAAAATGTAATACATAGTCCATTTGCTATAGAAACACTGCCTCTGTCATATTGATGACCATGTGCCACCAAAATAAAGGACAGTCTTAGCATCCCCACTGAAGGAACAAGACATTTCAATGAAGAGTTCAATTCTGTAGCAATGACTCTTTGAATTGCAGGGGAAGGCGGGGTGGGGGGGCGTGGGGGGAGACTGCTAATGAGGTCTCCTCCACAACCAATTCTTGTCACAACTTGGTCATGACCAAATTTGAAGAAACCACCAGAAATCACAAGGTTAGTAATTACATTGCAGATTAAAATTAGGTAACCTGATTACATTAAAAGACTGACAAGACAACAAAAGATTTAATGAAATGTGAAGTTCAGCAAAAAGGGGAAAAAACCTTTCAAATATACACATTTAAAAAAAAAGAGCATAAAGGAAGAAAGAACCACATTCATAAGACTCCAGCTCTCATCTTTTCTATTTTGTCCAAGTATTATTATCCTACACAGCTGAGCACAATTTTAATCCTGAACACACTGCAGGGAACACTGAACAGAAGAGACGAACGAAGAGAGAAGCTAGCAAGACTGGAACCTGGACAATCAGCTCAGGGTTCCCACCAGATACTCTGTTCTGATCGAGCACCTGCCCCACCCAAACATCCTTACAAATGTTCAGATAGTGAAGAAAATAAAAAGCCTCTCAATACAAAAAAGCCTCTGCAACCACGGTCTTTGTTACAAGCTGTTTGAACACAAACATAATGCAGTACCTTTATTTTAAGCTCAAGGTTGTCATATTTTTCTTCTTTTAAGACAAATATACAGGATAAAATTTCATACATTCACAGGTGAGAGGCCATAAGAGCAGAATTGTTTGTTACTATCACAATAGAACTATTCATTTCACTATAATCAGAATACAGTCCTAGATCCAGCTGCAAAATATTACCCATTTCTTCTACTGAATGACTCCACCCATATGTTGCAAACATAACAGGTTTTTAGCACTGTAATCACCTTCTAAACTATGTTTTTTAAGACTTCAAACCAAATCAGCTTCACAAAAAAAAAAAAGTGTCTGGTAGAAGATGCAGTAACAAATACATTATCTTTCAGGCTGTAAGAATACACAGAATTCATCTGAATTGACTGAACTTTCACAAATCCCAAGAGTTGGCTATGTAGCAAGTACAAAACTACAAATCTGAATTTACTAAAGCCTTGAGACAGCTAATCATTACTCTCAAACAAAGTTTTTGCAGGTAAAATTTATAACTTACAGAAAATAATAGTCAGCGAGACGCTCAAAAATTAATCGCCCAATTTTACTAGCTTTCAGGGAGCAATGCAAAATTCTTGTATTCTCTGCCTGAATATAATTTTGACAGGAGACATACAACCTCTCTGCTGAATAACTGATATATCTGTCACTTCAAAAACTGCACGACAAGTAACAAACCTCCCTCTTTCACAGCCCTTCATAGAGGATTTAATATTCCTTCAATTCTGTATCTCCTCCTCAGATGTTTTAGATAAAGTGTTATTTTTTTGGTTCCTAAGTAACAGTCCTCACATCTGAAATTATTCATAAATATATAACTGGGTCTGCAATACAAGAAAAAAAGTTAAAAAGGTTTACCATCTTTCATCCTCACAGATCCAAATAATGAACTGCTCTGCAAGATGTCAATTCACACTCATCCCAATGGCTACTAGATTTTTGTTTTGTGTGCTAACATGGCAGCAAAAAATAATCTGGTATTACACACAGAATTTAAGGACAACTTGAAGGCATTCTCTTACCGACATCACTTCCTCTTCCTTAGAGCTGCAGCTTCTTGGGGGGGCTGGGGGGGGGGCGGGGAGGGGTGGCATGGGACCCAAAACAACAAGCAAAAAAAAAAAATTCCAAACTAAAAAAATCACCTCAGACTTGTTAGGTTTTACTCACTTTCTAAAGAGCCCTAGAAAAGGGCATCACTGCTGAGCTATAAACATTTGACCAGAGATCAAAAGGTTGATTATTTGAAAAGGAAAAAGCCACCACAAAAAGCCTTCACACACAGAAAGCAGGGGGGTTCATGAAACTTACTAATGTCTGTTCCAAATGCATGGAATATTTCTTCAGCCTCACCTGCTTTTGCAAACATGCTGTTATGTGCAATAGAAAGAAAAGCTTCACTGCTTGCACAGGTCTCGTGTTATGAGCCACACATGACAAATGTTAAATTAAGTCTTTTAATGAGCTGTCAGAAAGTCCTCCGATGTTACAAACAGTGCATACAGCAAGAGCCCAAACTGACTAAGACTGAGCAGATAAAAACTATCATTTGCCAAACTCAGATGTTTTGACATGTTGTCCATATAAAAATTTGCAAGCATTAGAAATTCTCAGGAGTTCCTCCTAGTCAACTTCTTTGAATGTATCCATAAAACGCACTACGTGATTGATTTTTCTAAAATAATACCATAAATTTCCAGTTTGAGGCTTTCAAAGCATTGAGGTATTTGATTCATTACTGTAATGTTGTCAAGACAAGGAAAGGATAGACAATATACAAAATACAGACAAAGCAGATAAAAATAGAGATTCTAAACACCTTCAAATCTATGCAACAAAGAACACATAAAGCAATTTAGTACTAACAAGCATTAGAAAAAAAACAAAATAGAAAACAAACAGGCCAATGAGACAGCTGCATTTGTTATAGTATAGGCCAACAAACTAGCTTTTTTTTTTTTTTTTATGCTGGCAGATTAAACTGCACAGAAGACAGAAAAACTTCAAACCTAAATGTTAATCCAGTTCAAGCATTTATTCCAAACTCACATACTAACTACTCCATTCCTGCGGACATTCAGAAACACATGCCTGAAAAAAATGAATGGTGTAGGTTTTGATATATTCACTTTCTTTTTTTTAAACAGGCAAGAGTGATGAGGTGGTATTTACTTTCTTCATTTGTTACCTTCCCCCGCCCCTTGAGCCTGACAGCAGTTAACAGATTTTGTACAAATCTAAAAATGCAGCCAAACGAAGGAACTCAAGAGTAAGAGAGTTGTGTAGTAAAAGTTCAAGTTGCAGTGTATGACTGCAGGGGTTTTTGTTGGTGGCTTTTTTCAAACCTGGAAGAAGTACCCTAACCCTGGAGCATCTCACGTTAAAGCAACTTTTTGCTAGTGAGAAGCATTTACGCTCAAATGTTTAAATCCCTAAGGAGCTTCCACAAACAATGGAAACCCACGCCAACAGATTCCTCAGAAGATACATTTGGTCACAGGCTGGAGCATTACGTCCATAAGCTAGCGTTCTTAATGCTAGCATTGCCTTCGTGTTCACAGAAGACTGTGACTACCCTTCTTTAACTTCTGGAACCAACTTTGCTGGCAGGGAGCTGCTAGGCTAATACTGTCAGCATGCCAAGTCCCGTCGCAAGGGTGGATGAGGCTGATCCACCGTGGGAGGAAGGAACAGGCTCGGCAGACAACTCCGCTGGAAGAGCCAAGAAATCCCTGCTGGCTGTCAGGGCTGCCTCGAAGGTCCTACCAACACAAGCGCAACCTGGGAAACGAACGCCCCACTTGACAGCTCCCTCCGAGAGCCTCTAGCAACTTCTCCACCACACAGCCCTGCAACGCGCCCGGCTCCGCCACCCCGACGAGGAAGTTCCCGCGCCCCTTATCAGCGCCGGTCCAGAAGGTTCCTGAAGCCTGGCGCGACACCCTCCCTGCCCCACAAGCCTCCTCCAAAGCCGGGGGAGCCCCTGCCCGGCCCGGCCGCTTCCCACCGCCCCCGCGGCTGAGGGGCGCCCACCCTCCCTCCCACGGCCCGCTCAGCCCCGCGCATGCGCCCCGCGGCCCCTCACCGTTGCCGGGTGACTCGCCCTCCCCGCCGTCCTCAGCACCAGCAGCAGGTTCCTCCGCCTCTTCCTACCCCGGGGGCCGGCGCGGGGCCTCTCCTCACCGCTCACGCTCTTCA
>NW_010973092.1:5350838-5408417 GCF_000737465.1 Haliaeetus leucocephalus
AAACCCCCCCTTCCCCCTCCCCCCCCTTGGCCCGTACAGCGGCCCCGCCGTGGGCGACGGTTCCTCTCAGGCCCCTTGGGCGGGAAAAGCCGCCTGAGGAAAAAGGGGGCTGGCGGCCGGGGGCAGTAGTCCGTTATGGCCCCGGGCTGCCCGGAGCCTCACCCGCTGCCACGCCGCACCCGGGAACAACGAGCAATGACCCAGGGGTTAATTTTTTTTTTTTTTTTTTTTCTCTTCTTAATCTTACAGTGACTCAGCCATCCGCCTGCCTCGGCCCGTGCGGGCTCAGGGGTGCCCGGAGAGCGGCCACAGCCATTAGTGTCACCTCCTGCTCTGCTACGGTTTTGCATTTCTTGTAACCGTATTAAAATATTTCCCGTCAATTTTCTGAATTAAAGCGTCAAAAGCTATCGCTCCCAAACATTTCCTGACTATAAGCACGCCAGAAGTAACGAAGTGCCCTCTGACAAAGAGCTAAAGCATTCTGAAATGCAAAATTTAGCACCCTTAAACTAAGTTAGCATAAGTTAGTGAGGAGATGCGAGCTTACACCAGAAGTGTTAAAAGCCGTGCCTGACAGTCTGTGGTTCCCACATGCCACGTTGAAACTACAACAGCTTTTTCTGTCATGCAGTGCCAGCAGCCATAGGTGGTGGGTTTAATAAAGCATTTAAGGAAATTTGGATCTAGTTCGTAAAAATCCTCTCAGGAAAAGCTTTTCTTCCCATGAAAAACTGACAAAGAATATGGGAAAGGAAAAAAAACGACAGAAGTAGGGTGGGATTAATCGAAACTTCCATATTGCCATTAGCTGGGAGGGGTTTGTTGCAAGTTTTCCAACATGGACTCTAAATTTTCTCTAGAGATATATTTATAAGACTCATTAAGAGGATTTACATTTAGAATCCGAAGAAGAGAGAGTCACAATCCCACAGAAAATTAGCCTGGTTTTTAATCAGATCTAAAACTGCATTTTCCTGCTAGAAGACTTGGTATCATTAGGAGGTGCCATACAAAAACAATAAAATGTCTGGGGTCAGGGGAAACGACCTCTCAGGAGGTCTGTATTTGCTGTCGGTCTGCTTCCACAGCAGATTTCTCCCCTTGAAGAGCTAATAAAATTTCCTCGTATCAGGATGAGGTTTCTGAATTTGTATTTTGTATACATAGCTGTGTTCTTTCGGATTCGTTTAGCCTCATCAACAACAATAAAGATACTGAATCAGAACAAGCTGGCAATTTTGTTGATGAAACATGGGAGAGAGCGGACTCCAGCTGGCTCTTCAGCAGATATGTTGGCCAGTTGACAGGAATAAAACTGCAAGAAACCTGACACAGAAAACACACGCGGCGAGAGGAGACAGACAGCAGAGGCAGGCAGGTAGGCAGGCGCTGCACAGCACCTGTTCGCTGGTTTTGAGTCCAAGACAGTGGCTTCCCTCCACTGAACTGGCTCCGAGTACACCAGTTCGTGCCAGCTTATCCTACCTCCTTTCAAATGCTTCCAATGTTCCTTGCAGGGGGCAGACATATGCAGTCCCAGGCTGCCATTTTAGTCTTTCCTGCTCACTTTGTGCTCTCGCTGCCTGTTTCTGAAAGGTTGAGGAGAACCTGGGAGTCCTGGTGCTTTAGCCACTTTTCTTAGACAGTAGATATGGAGGGACGGGAGGTGCGTGGTTTCACCCCCAAAATACAGCTATTAAGGGTGTCTGCCTCTCAGATCACTGCTAAAAATTACAGTGGAGCAACGTGGTAGCTGTCCCCATCCATTTTCCACTATCTCAGGGCACAGCTCAAATTTTACGGTAGCATTTTGTAATTCTCCCACTTACATGATATGCAGACTGCCGCACAGCTCAGACACCCAGCCCAGCTTCAGCAGTCTAGACAAGACAGCGTGGAGCTCGCACAGGCTCGTATACCCCCGCCGAACCCGCAGGCACATGCAGAGCAGCCCCCGCGTGAGCACGGGTTGTGCAGGTGCATGGCTACAGTCCCACCCACATGTCAGGACATATGACAATGCACTGCCTTGCACAGTGACAAGGCCCCAGTGTGAGGCTGCTCGCAAGAAGAAGGACCCATTCCCCAGCTGCTGCACAGCTCCAGGAGCTTGGCAGATGCGTCTGGTCAGCGTCTGGCTCCTAGGACCAAAGAGCCAGAGTGCCACAACATCCCTGTCTCATCAGTAAATCCATGTCCAGAGCCACACCACGAAGGGTGAAACATTTCTGTAGCTCGGTGTGTTATCTTACAAGTCCAGCTAAGTTGCTCAGCCTAAAACTTTTGCAGAGATTCTGCTGCTAGGTGCTCACAAAGTAACTCAGTAGATCTGAAATTATTACTAGCGTAATTCCCTTGTTCTCAGGGAGAGCTATTCATGAGCATAAGTCATTATTACCAGTATATGTTGCAGAAGAACTGGAGCCATATTTCTTTCATGGGTCCCCTATGTCAGTCCTGACCTAGAATGACTTTAAAATAAATATTCTCTGAACGCTTTAGTTTCCAATTAAGTCTAGCTCCAGCAACAGCCCTGCATTACTCCTCATCAGAAATCGAAGCAAATGAAAGAAAAAGAGCTGTATCCCAACTGTGCTTACTGTTGTACAAGCCTTAGTACAAACTGAGCTAGAATAGTCCAGAACTTGAATCAATTTTGCAATGCCGTCCAATCCTTTGAAGGTTGATAGCCTGCCATGCAATCATTTACCTTCATACTGGGTCATTATCTTACCAGAAGGAAATGGAAATCTGATGCATAGCAAAGCAAGACACTGCTGTAATACCTGTATATTATATGCCAACAGTTTTTACTTGGAGGGAAAATTATCTGTGTGTCAGCAAAGTATTTGCTTTTGGTTTTAGTTGTCCATCTACAAACAAATTATTTGATATACTCTCCTGGACTTGGAAGTGCTCAATTTTTTGTCTTAAATGGATCTTATTGATACCTTGCAAAAATATTGACAAACGTGAGTCCTTTCAACACCAAAGAAGAATTAGCAAACAGTACCATTTCCCAGCTGGTTGCTCTGCAAAATGCTTTCCTTTCCTGCATATTTAATCCAGAAACAGAGACATGTCCCCAGACTGCGTCTTTACTTTGTTCCTTTTTTCCAGCCTTATAAAATTTTCTAACAAACATTCTGTTTCAGGATGGCCAGCACAAGACACTTGGCCGTGTTGGACATCCATAACTCTCCATGGAGGCTCTCGAATCAGCAAGTACCCAGTTCTTCTGACTCACGGTGTACAAAAGGGCACCTAACAATCAAAGTCCATTTTTAAAGCTTTGCCCTGTATTATCAAATGAAGCTTCACAACACTCAAGAAAACAAGTGAAAGAATCTATTTTACGGAAACAGAAACTCCAGCACAGAGAAAACCATTCATCTTTTCAAAGACTGTCTGCCATTACTAGACACATATGTAAGGATTTTTTTTAAACTGAATTCAATATCAAAGGCACATGTTCTATGTAAATGTCAGACATTTTTACTCATTTTTCTACCAGGGTTCTGTGATTAAAATAATCATTTACAGCATAAGATTTTTCTCCTACCTTTGAATACTTTTTGGATCTGAATCTTGGTTTTGGAAGATCTGTCTTTAAAGTAGAGATCTAGGAATATGGGGCAAACGTGGCTTTTAAAGGCTTGTTCACATTTTAATTGCATGGTTGCAGACTTAACAGGAGATAATTCCCTTCTTGAAATTCAAGACATTGAAAGGTTAATTCAATCTTCTCAGTTCCATTTCCTTCCTTCTGTTCCCCTTCCCACACTCCCCCCCCCCATCTGTAGACAGCTGAGTTATTTGAATTTTATGCAAGCTAGTATTCATCCAAAGGGAAAAATCATTCAATGTATGCATCAGACAAGCAAAATTACAATATTGCACACTTTCGGTTTTTACTTCCTATTGGCTTTTCTCTGCACTCACCAGTTTGGGCTGCAGACAGACGTGAACTGATGCCCTAAAGCTAGTCTCCACTTAAAAGTTAACTTGAATTAAAGCTTGAATATCCCTACCATCCCTTTTGAACTCCTGTTTGTTGCGCTCACAAGGATCTATACTGGAGCTGCTGTGGTGCTTTTACCTTGAGTTGGGGAAAGGCTACAGTTCAAGTTAGCACAATTTATCTGCTGCCAACACAATCACTCTCTGCCGCTCCCATGGTATTTCATGGTGTGGTCACTCACACTGAAAGTATACTAACTCCAGAGGAGTCAGTCTGAGTGTACAGAGCTCAAGTTAACCCTGTTATGAAGACATAGCCTTAATAAGACTGTAACTGATTTCTACACTTTATATTTATTTGCAAGGAAAAAAGCCATAAAAGTGGTCATTGAAAACGTTCTAGTTTGGTCAGGTTCTGAAGAGATAGCTGTTCACTTCAGATGCCGTGAGAGGAAAATAGTCGCCCCCCCCCCTTTTTTTTTTTTTTTTTTTATATTTTAGAGAAGCAAAACGGCATTTAACATAGCATACTTGCAGTTTTCATTTAAACGGGCAGAAGTTAACAGATGTGGAACTTGCTCATTACCACTTTCTTACATAATTGTTGACCTTGTACATAGTGTATAATACCTATGTGTTTGCTTACTCTGGATAACAGCTTATAAAATTGGAAAATGATTTTTGGAAAAGATGAATCCCTTCAAGTAGAAATACAAGTTTTTATTCTGGAAATTGCTCACAGAGATCAGCTAGAAAAGATACTTTGCTGCCTTAGTCTGTTCCTCTGCTACAGCAGCCTTGTTTCTTTAAGCAGCTGAAAAACTTCAGGGTTTATCTTCTTTTCCCCAAAACATAAAACCTACTTAAGCTGCCAGGAGGTCCCAGGCTATTGAAAGTGGAATAATTTGGCAACACAAAGAGAAGTGCTGGTTAGGCACCCATCAAAACTACACCACAACCCTGTGTCCCAGAAGTCAAGGATACCACGCCTCCGTATCTACTCCAGCACAACGTGGATTGTAATGACAGACCCACCTATTGTCTTTTTTCCTCTGGACAAAAAGGAAATCTTAAGTTAATATCAGGTTAGAAGATCTCTAGATTTTATTATCTTTGACTACCTTATCTTGGATTATATTGGTTATCCATTTGCTGCACACTGGGTGCCACAATTTAATCTTCATATGGAATAGTGATTTTCCTTTTGTTTAAAGCAAAGAGCGTGAGAAATCCAACAGTGGATCATTTCATTCCAGGGCAGCCAGCTGCACTGAGAAGAGCCACGTTTGAGCACACTCCCAACACTCACCCAAGACTTCTCTGTCTTACTCTCCCTAAGTGCTGCTGCTTGCAAGAGATGCTTCTGTCCAGAGACAGAAAGGAGATTAAAAAAAAGACTGTTAGTAAAGACTGGAAGTCATGCTACATGCTAAACTAGTGTTTCTAGACCAGTATTCATCACAAACTGTCATGTGCTCTATAGCATATTAACTAATGTGACTAATACATCACATGCTTCTTTCCCCACCTTGTCTTTGGGAGAAGCATGTGCATGGACATTTTGTATTAATTTTTTTTCCTTTAATAATGCATGCATGTGTCACCACATTTTGCTAGAAAAGGCCAGGCCAAAGCCAAGTACTTTATGCTGGAAGCCACACTTTTGGGTCAGTTCTCAAGGAAGTTCTGTTGCAAGAATCTCCATCTGGTTAAACTTTTAAAAATTCACCCCCATACTGAGTTTTATAAGACCAAAAAAGAGGGAGAAAGGAAATTTCCACTCCCACTAGCTTATGTTTTCTCTCTTTGCTCTTTGCTGCAATGGGACTTTAGTATAGACTGTCTAAACTCCAGAGCTATTTGGAAAAGATGGGGTTGGAAAAAATAGCCCAAGCAGAAGGACTACCTACAACTAGCCTCTCCTCTTCCCTCAGTCCTCTGTACACACTTACCCTTAAGGTTCAACGGTCTCAGTGAGGAAAATGAAACACCTTAGGTAACGATAAAACATACAATACAAGACAAGTATTGAGTATTTACACACGAGCAGTGCAGCATTACAGCAGACACTCTGCCAAAGAGAGATCATTGCCTTCCTTACACCCCCAAGATTCATTGTCTCTTAGCCTGGGAACCTGTCTCTGTTCCCAAACATGGATATTTTTTTTGGCAGCAAGACGGAACAAAAGGCACAAAGAGAACTAAGAAAACCCTTTCAGTGAAGCTGTAGTCTTTTTTTTTTCTGTTCCCCTAAGGACGGGAAACCTTCTAAGGATAGCTTATAACATGCCCAATCCTGCTACCTTTCTGGAAGGTGCTCAGTGCTCATAGGGACCTAGAGGAATTGGGGTGCTTGCAGTTTCCAGCCCAGCTTTTGACCTTGAAAAATTAACCCCCTACCTTTAGCACCAAAAATACCACAACATTTTGAAAATGAAATCACTGTTATATTTGAGTGGGTGTGTTATTTCGAGACAGCACTAATGTGATTATAAAATCAGTTGTGTCAGCTTATTGGCTCAGCTACAGACACTGATCTGCTCGAGCGTCTGTTCCTCTAACCGGCTGCTCACATTAGGGTGCTTTGTCCCTCCTCAGCTCCATATAGAAATAGATGCGATCTGATTCCCACTGTTGCACCGAAGAGAAAGAAACCCCTTCTTCCTGCAGTTGCCCACCTAGTCTCCATCAAACTTGGCATTTCCAGAGCATCTCTTGTGTCAAACTTGAGCACAGTGTTCCCCCGGCCTGTGAAAGGCTATAGCCCTTTTACAGATAGATAGATAGATAGATGTCCCTGCAGCCCCAGCCCCATGCAGGCTGAGCTCACTGCTTCCAAGTGACAACAGCCAAGGGAAAAAGCCGAGTGGCAGCAGGCTCCAAACCTCCCAGGCTCACTTTTCAGACTCCCCTCCGAATTTTTCTTTGCACTTGAGCTCCCTTTAAACATTTCCTCTCACCTGTTACTGCATCCTGGTAGCAAGTATTTGTTTTCCCCTGTTTCTCTGTGGGTGTCTGACAGACACTCAGTGGCTTGTGCTGCCAGGCATGGTTTAATGCTGTCAGTGGCAGGTGACTCACTGGTACCAGAGGTGTCAGTCCTGGCAGGTTTGACTCAGCCCTTCATCCTTTGGCAGCAGATTGAAATAAAATGCAATTTCCATTGTGCACTGAGGCAGCTTTCCAGACACGGCCATACCAATGTGGCTTTATGTGCTTTGTGTGTACAGGATCTGTAAAGATCCTGTAGTTTGCTTGCTACGCTGGCGTGGTTTTTCTCACTTCTATATGCCTGATCATTCAGTTGCCCCTGTGCACGTCAAAGACCATTGAGGTTCATTGCTGCCACAGTCATTCCTAGGCCAGGTAACTGCCATGTTCCCCGTACTGAAGGCAGTGGCTGAAATCCTGCCATTAAAAGCCTTCTGTCAAATAATTGCTTCACTGCTCATATTAGCAGGAATATCCCAGTTCCCAGTGAAAGTAAAAGGCATCTGAATGAAGTATCACCTACCCATCTTTCCATCCCGTGACCAGCCTTATCTCAAAGCAGGACGCAATGCCCTCAGGCCAAACTCCAAACTTCCCATATGAAAAATACACATGTCTGGCTGTCCTGCATAGAGCGTAAACATAGGGTTTGAATCCAGCATGAGCTGTGTTTGACCACAGTACTGAACTTACAAGCTACAGAAACTTGACAGACACTTTATGCAATGGTCAAGATGTTCGTTATGGAGGTCGGTATCTACTGATTTGAGCTGACAGTGAGAACACACAATTTCTCATCATTATGGTACATGGACTAACCCAAACAACTCGCCTCAAACTGTTTTTAATACTAGGTCTGCCAATTAATCAGGCAATTATAATGGTGGTGGTGAAAAAACAAGCATGCCCACCCTGTCTTAGCATGTTTAGAAAAGCCTGAGCTCCGCTGTGGATGCTAGAGGCTGAGCCCGTGACTGTATACAGAAAGCCAGAAGCAAGATTCCTCTGCTTCGCTGTCCCAAACACTTTGATTGCTCTCTACATCTGAGAGAATTTGTGCCAGTCTAAAAGTTAAAGAGGTTTTGCCCTTGTAATCTTTCTTCATAATAAGAATTCTAATTGTTACTTGTAAAAATGGGCAAATATTTAAAAAACTGAAACTCATGAACTGCCTGCATTCATGAATCATTCAGACTGTGTTTTAAAGTCTTTTCTGATCTTCTAAATCTGGTGTCCAGCCTAACAAGAAGAGGTTAATGCTCTTTCTTTAAACAGACACTAAGACTGTTCAGTGCCAAATCTCAGCTACGGCTTACACTGAAGATTCACCCAGTAGCTGCCTTCCTGCTTGTTCCCAGGGGTTTTCAGTGAAGAACACAGCTTTCTATTTTTGACAATTGGTTGGACTAATGGGATGGAAGCAAGGGAACAAAGTCCTGATGCTAAATATGGCTATTATGTACGCACATTGATTTTGCGTGGACAGTCAGTGCAGATGCAGAGGTAACCAAGCCAGCCTACACAAGCTGACTGAGCTTTCAACATAACAAAAATGTAGCTACATTGCTGCCAGGACAATCTTAGTCCAGAAGCAGCACAGCCAGGTTTGCACAGAGCTGAGCTCAGTGGGACCCAGACCATCTCTTTGGAGCTCCAGCTGAGCAGCGTTATGCAGGTTTTTCCACCATTCTCCCTTATTTCAGAAACTGCAGACACGGCTACAGAGAAAAATTGCTCTCAGAGTGGTGTTTACCAGGGCATGCAGCAACCCCTGCATTCTCTGAAGATACGGAAAATAGGATCGATAAAGGAAAGAATCACTGGGTGAAAAGGAACCACCTTTACGAATGCTGATGAGTAAAAATAATCATCTTTTTCTGAATTTCGTAGAATCATTTAGGTTGAAAAAGACCTTTAAGATCATCTAGTCCAACCGCAAACCTGTTCATTATTTTAATTTAAACAAACATTGGAAGAAGAGGTCCTTAAAACACATTTAAACACATCAAAACCATTTTCTCCATGCACACATATCAGACTCACACTCACTCTACCTAAGCCTATTATGCCAACAGAAAGATCCACAGCACCTTGCCAGGGCTCTCAATCTGCTGTGAGATGTCTCTGTCTCCATGAGCTCATTGTCCAGGCTCCCTTTACAGTCAGTGGAGAAACCCAGATGCTCCTAGGGCACAATTAATTTTTTCCCAAGTTAGTTGCCTCTCTATTGACTATCACGGCATCTAGACAAGCAATTCAGATGCAGCCATCCAAAGTTACACAAGAGGAAACCCACGCCAGCATCTAGGAGAATGCACACAGCTCTTCCCTCCCAAACCCGAGGGCCTTGAAAAATTATTCCCCCCAAGTAGTTTTGTGCTGCATAGCTGGAGCCATCTCACAGCCACAGGGATGTCCACAGCCCTCAACAGCAGCAGCTCTAGGAGGTGGCTACAGATAGTGCCCACATCTAATACAAAATGCGTTTTGCAAATACAGGCGAGGGATAATAGCCATTTTGAAGGTTTTTCTGAATTACATCACTTGGCACCTACAGCACATTCTCCCTTTGCTACAGCTGAAGATGTTCCTTGCCAGCAAGTCCAGCATGGTCCACGCCATCGGGATGGGTGGAGGACAGGGAACAGCCAAGGAAGCAGGATGGGCAAACACGGCTTCTTGCAAAGCGAAGGCAGGAAGGTCGGCTGCGGGCAGCTGCCCAGACTGGCTAGCAGAGCCACGTCCTGTCGGGCTGAGGGAGACGCCAGCAAGTGGGTTGGTAGCTACCAGCATGGGAGCAAATGAAGGATTCATTGTTCTTCCTTTCAGGACACATTCCTGGACACCAGCATGGTGCTCAGACCCTTGCTTAACTCAGATTTGGCCCTCGATTGCGGCAATCATACCACGCCTGTGCTTCAAGTCCTCCCGAGCACGTCCTTCTGCCAGCCCGGGCAGCTGGGGGACAATCCCCAGGCGCTTTGCTGAATTCACCTAAAAACTCCCCACAAACTGCAGCACCAGCCCTTAACTGAACTCCAAATCTCACCTAAACTTGGAACCTCAGCATTGTAAAAGAAGGGCAGGAAGGGAAACTTAAATATTATTGTCTTGGTAAATGAGGAGAAAAGAAAAAAGAAAAAAAAATCGAGATGGATTTTGACAGTTTTCCCATTTCCCTCCCTCCTGCACTTTCTGCAGCAGCAATCTGTCCTTTCCCTAAACGCTGAGCAATCCCGGCACTAAACTAATCAATATTAATAGCGATGGGCTCGGGCGGGGGGAGGAGAGGAGAGGAGAGGAGGGATTACCCTGACCTTTTTCAACTCACACTGCCTCAGACGGCCACCAAGCAGCTGAGGAGAGAGCAGCCAGACGGTAATGCCATGTGGTTTTAGTAGCTTTTCTTTTTTTTTTTTTATTTTCCTGTGAATATTTACTTCTGTTGTCTCAGTACAGATAGCAATGAAATCTGATTGTCTTCAGGAAGGAAAAAATTTAATTGTATGAGCCATCTCCGGGCCAAACCTCGCCTTGATGGGAAACTCCACTGAAATCAGGGGAATAACGCCCAGGCTGGATTTTAACTTGAATTTCTATTAAAAACAGGAATTGGATTAGGGAAGTTTTGACAGGTGAAGTGTTGAATGCCGGTGTGCTTTGTGGATTTGTATAATAGAGTACAATCAAACCCATTGAGCCTGCGACTGGGATATTGAGTGCGAGAGCAAACAAAGGGCTGGATGAACCGGTCCTCTATTGTTAAGCACAAGTGTCCACAGCAGCTCATCCAGATACAGGGGTATGTATGCACTCAGAATAGGGTGCTCAGAATTAAAGACAAATCCTATTAATTAAAACAAAATCATAATTGAAGCTCTTTGTTCATATTGGATTGGGGGTTTATTGTAGACTTTCTGGTTAGCAGCATTTCTTAAAATAGAGGTTTACATCAGGAGGCACTGTGGGTTATTGGTAATTAATGCATTGTCTTTTCTTTACTGAGATATTCTTGTTTCCATGTGCAAAATTTGATTTTTAGAAATTTCATCTGAGAAATCTAGATAAAATTCTATTTATGCCTTTCCTCTTTTGCTCTGAAAGAGCCAAGCCTCAGGGAGAGGTCCCAGATTGAGGTGTTAGATTGGGGGGGGGGGATAAACATTTTTATGGTATTTTCATATTTTTTTCTTTCAAACAGAAAATGCTTTGCAGATGGCTGATATCAGAGCACTAGCTGATGAAGCCATGGGTGTGTTTTTCCTTTCTTTGTCAGGACCCATCATGTCCGACAAACCAGATTTTGCAGAAATTGAAACATTTGACAAGACCAAGCTGAAGAAGACAGAAACCAGAGAGAAAAATCCATTGCCCACTAAAGAAAGTAAGTGCTTATGAGGCTATTTGAACTACAAGTAGCAAGGATACAATCTGTATTGCAGTTCATATGCAAAATGAATACTAATCATAGGATTACAGGCTCAAACTCATCCCTGACTTTAACTGGGGATAATACTAAGACTTGTACTCTATGCCGGGTTTCCAAGGATACAAGTAGTTACAACCGATGGTGCGTTTTGTCTGAAAAATCCTTTCTGATGGGATTGCTCTTACTTCTGCTAAAAGCAAGACCAGTTTTTCTGCTGGTTGCAGGTAACAGGATCAAACTGTTTGCAATTACCATGTTACCAGCCTCTCTGGAGACACAGACACACAGAGGAACACTTGCACATTCCTGGCAGACCAGGCAGAATCCCCAGAAGGTGCCTGGGCTCTGGATTTAACGTGTTACCAGGCAGATAAACTGCTGCCCCCCACTGGTACCTGCTGTCAGCCCTGGCCAGGAGAGCTCCAGGCACCTTTTCTGGGAATAAGGCTGCAAGAGAAACCCATCATCATCCTCGCCTAACAGGCAATCTTCCTTAGCAAAGCACCCCTGGGCTTTTCTTGTGCAGGGTCTTCTCCTGTCCAATTGCTGTGCACAGGCAGCCAGATGAGGGTTGTGATTCACATTCCACTTTGGGTGTGAAAATGGCATTTCTCTGCATTTGGACCAGACATTGTGAGTGGTTTCATGCAGAATAGTATCACTAACCACTTTGGATGCATCAGTACTGATAGCCATGGAGACACACTGTCCCTTGACACAAGATACCTGTTTTTTCCTTGTTTTATTATCCCTACCAATGCTAAAGCTGTAAATGCAAGAGAAGGTTTGCATATCATGAATTGCACCCTACTAGCTATGCAGACGTGGGAATGGGTTGGCATTGCAGGGGTGGCCAAAGAAAGCAAGCAGGGACTTACCATCCCCGGCTTTAAGAATGACTGTAGAAATTTGTATCCTGCAGAATCATTATAATGTTTATTGATGATGGTTTTTGTTTCCTCTGTTTTTCTGGCAGCTATCGAACAGGAAAAGCAAAGTGAAAGTACAGCCTAAGCATAAAATTGAAGATGTGACTACTGCTTCTTCAGTGGGGTTTTGGCTTCAAAGTTGGGTTGTTTTGTTTTGTCCCCCCCATCCCATGTTTTTTTCCCATTTATTTTAGCAAACATTTGCTCATTTAATGTTCCCTGGGGAAGAAGTTTGTTTTGTGTTTGTTGAACAAGATACTATGTATTTGTATTCTTAAAACATCATATTCCAAGTTCTGTATCAACCCCATTACTTGCCTAAAAAAGCAATTTGCATAAAAATTGTTTTCCTAAACCTCACAATAAACAGGTTTCTTCCGATCAGCTGTCTTTGAGCCTTGCAGAAATAGGGTTTACACTGCAACTCTTACTAGCATCCTTCTCACTTTACATTGCCACAGCATCTAAAGAGCACAGCCAGGTTAGGAAGAGTTACCCCAGGCCCCCACAGGTCCCCCCGGCCAGCACACAGCCCCTCTCCATCAGCACGTACACCTGTATCCTGCAGAATCCTGGAGCCCCGGATTGCACTAACCCCCCAGGCACCCCCCGACTGCCTTCGCAGCAGCCTCAAGACTTCACTCCTTTTCCCTGTGTCACTCAAAAGAGTGTTTCAGGGGAATTCAGGGGCAAATTTTGTATGCTAGTAGCTCCTAAGCTTTTAAACCCCCAGCTTGGCAGCAGGCATGAGTAAGATGGGAAGTTGCTGGCCTGCTTCAGTCCTGTTCAACAGTAGGTTAGAGGTCTCAGAGACAAGTACCTGCTTACAAATTCCATGAAAAATTGTTGGTTGGCCTGAGGAAACACTCAAGTTAGCACCCCAGATGGGAGAAGGGCTGCAGCACCCTCTCCACAGCTTTTTTCTCTCTTTAGCCTGTCAAGATCCAATCAACCCTGGGACAACTGCAGCACACATAGCCATCTAATATCAAGCAATATAGGAATGCAGAAAGGTGGGAGAAGGAAAGAAAATTTATTATTGCACTCACTTTCTGGGATGAGAAAGAAACCTTCAGCAGCACAGGACACAGACCTTCAAAGCAAACAAGGATTCCCTAAATCTCTGTTACTGGTGCAATAACATCCTTGCTGATCTACAGAGGGCTCAGCAAAAATGGCCTCTGGTACCAGCTCAGGGGACTCTCAATTACATGGTATCACATTATGTCTGGAATTAATTTGCAATCATATTAGAAAAACAAGTGCTTACTCTGGGAAGATAAACTGCTGTCCCTGGAGCTTCGGTTTGATCCTACTTGTGCTGAGAAATAGGAATAATTCTGTGTACTTCAACAGGGCTACTCCAGGTTTATACCCATGTAAAGAGAGGCAGAAACTGTGCTACAGGCTTCAGAAAACAAATGGTTGCAGTGGTGTTTAGAAAGCACTCGTTTACTTAAGGGTTGCTTGACACTTGACATTTAATGTGAATAATCAGAACTGCAATTAAACAATAGCAGCTTAGCCACGAAACGGGTGAGTTTTGGTGGCAATGAAAAGTAAACAGAGGTGGCCAAGAGACCAAGGGAAAACACACGACATGCAGCACTAGTGATTTCAGTTAGAGCTTCCTTAACGTCAATGGCATTCAAAGGGCCAAGACTGCTGTTTCAATGACAACTCATCAGCTCGACGTTGCTGCTGTTTTCTTTCCATGACCAAGGTTTTTTTGCACATTGTCCTTTGAGCTCCTCATTCCCCTTGGAACCTGACTCTAAGGGGGTTCTTTAGGGTCTGCTGGATTTATTAATACTCATTTTTATGTAAAGGGTGAAGAATGCGAGAGGTTGAGCAACAAGGAAAACAGTGCTATTTTCTTTGTGACTCATGCCCTCCCCTCACCCCCGCATGGCACTGGGGTCAAAGAGCCTTTGACATTATTTAAATATCTGCTTTGATGACGGTTCCTTCATGGAGAGGGCACTCAGAGACAGCACTTAGAGCAACAACACCTACTGGAAACGCATACAGCTAATACCGTTCAACCAGATTACCCGTTACTTTTCCACAGGATGACTTTTAAGCACCATATTGCACTCAGCTGGTAAGCCCGCAGACTAGACTTTCTCCTTGTTCTTGCCAGGAGACAGCACTTTGTTCCACATGACGATCTCCCTCCTTCTCTGCCAGTTCAGAGCATCTGCCAACTCGCTCAGCACAACACACTGTAAATCACAAAAAACTCTTTGGCACAACTGAGCCAGTGGCCGGCATCTGTGCCCCCAGGTTCTCCCAGAACCTCAAGGTCTGGGCTGCGTCCTCAAGCCTGCACTTTGCAGGAAGAAGGGAAGGAAGGTCTGGCCAGAGCAAGAAAACAACAGATATTCTCCTCTTGTGTTTGCACAGACACAAAGGATTAGCAGCATGGCTCTAAGGAGCAATGCAAGAGATGAGAGCACTCTCTGCAGCTCTGGAGATCCAGATTTGTCCAGGCACTTGGCTTGGAGCTGCTCCTGGTGCAGCTGCAGGGCTCACTGCCCCCATGAAACCTCCTCCTAATTTAGCTGTTTGCATTTAAAGCCTGACACCATAAACCCAAAGCCTCAGTGCTTGTGTACACACATCTCACCCCGCTGAAAAGGCTACACAGACAGGAACCACTTTAACCAAGTTCCCCACCCCTGGATCTGACTGCAAAAGCTGTTGAGCTTCAGCAAAGTACACAGCAGCTGCACGCAGGGAAAAACTCCTCAAGGTTAAAGGCCAGATCTTCCCACCCTTCACCCACCTGCCCCAGGTGGAACAGGGCTTTGTGGCAGGGTTTGGAGATGGTTTCTTTCACCATTAGCAGTTAAGAGAGATTTAAAGACATGTAGTTACAGTAGCCTGAGTTGAGAAGCATCCCTCTCTGCTGCTGTGTGAAACCACTTCAGCCCAGGAAATGGATCACGAGATTAGAATTTGTCAAGAGCAAGGACAGGTCTGGCTCCCTGTTATCTTAATCAAAGAGCATTACAGCCCTTATCTGTGGGGCAAGCTGGGGACGCAGACCAGGAAGCCGCTCATCATTTAAGGCTGAGACAGTGAATTTTCATCATTCCAATCATTATACTAAGGAAGGGAGCTACAAGGCAAGCCGAACCAAAGACTTTGCCCGCACCTAAGAATCACCTTCTGGGTGTTAACCTGCTCCTGACCTTCACCTCCCTGAAAGAGCATCCTCCAGCGCTAAGGCTCACCGACAGCCACCCACTCCAGAGCTAGGATCCTTCCCCAGTCTCCATGCTGGTGAGCAGCTGAGCTGCAGACAACTCCATCAGCAAACTCAACCAGCTCCAGGTGGGAAACTTAAATATTTTTGCCAATTAGCAACAGCCCTCAGCTGTTTGGATCCCTTGCATAATGAGGCATTACCTTGCAACTCCTCCAAAGGAAAAACACCTTCCATACTAATCCAGTTACAAAAAAATCACTATATGCAGATAGACACCAGCTTTCTCAGCATTGCCATGAACCCAACCTTGCACTCTGCATCCCGGGGACAGGGCCAGCCCTCCCGGGATCCTGGCCAAGTCCACCTGCCCCTGTGAGTCACCTCTAATTGCTCCGCACAGTCGCAGTGAGCCCTGGCTGAGCAGAGGAAAACTGCATTCCTGCCGTTATTATACAGAAGTTATTTGATCCAATAAATCTCATTAGGCAGGCATTTGATAACAGTGAAAGCCAGGGAGGACAAACCCTGAACCCAGCGCTCCTAAGAAAAGGGCATGTGTGTGTTGCACCTCAGTCGGAGCCTGGCTAAAACCGCCTGGAGATCCTGCTGATCCCAGCTCAGATACCACAGACCAAGACCCAAAGCACATGTGGGGTTTTTTTCCAAATATGTTTGGGGGTTCTGTCTTATTTGGGTCACTAGCCCCGAGGCATCTCATAGCAAATCTTTAGGTCCAGCTCTGCAGCGCTGAGGGCAATCGGCTTTGGCCAGGTGGCTGGTTTACCACAACGAAAGCTGAGATGCCCGTGCAAGGCCAAGGCTGGAGAAGTCTTGGCTTTGGGGACACTCCTTTGTGTGTTTCTGCTCTGCTGGTGGTGGTGCCCCTGACGCAGCAGAGACCTCTCCTAAGTGATGAACAGGGAAAGAAGGAAGGGGGAGACGTGAAGGAACACAAGCTCAGCGGGATCAGGGATCTGAGCTGCGGCCGCGTGGGAAGGAGGAGGTCGGGGGGCCGGGAGGGCAGCCGGGGAGGTGCCCACGGCAGCAGAAACTCCAGGCAGAAGAAGCCAGGGTGGATCTCACGCCTCTGCCCAGCTCCCCCCCTTGTTTTTTTCCAAAAACACAGGGTGAAAACAATAGTCTTTTAAAAAGCACTAACCTTCTTGGTGCCAAGCTGGGGGAACCTCCCACACCGCACACAGGCAAACAAAGCCGCTGTGTCCTCCCGGAGCACGGGCAGCCGGCCCCGGCCGCTCCACCTGCTCCCACCCCACGGGTCTGCGGGTTCCCGGCAAGCTCCGGCCGTCCCAACCCGATCCTGGGCACCGAGACGTGTCCCGGCAGCAAAACCCGCTCAGCCTTGAATGTGAAACGCGGCGTGGGGAGGGTTGGGGCTGAGCCAGAGTGTGTGGGAGCAGGTGTGTGTGTGTGCGGGGGTGTTTCTCCAGCTCAAACCCAACGCCTCTCAAACTGACAGCAGGGTAAGCTCTCGTTTCATCTTCTGCGGCGGGTATCTGTGCCGGGAAAGGCGGCTCCGTGTGCTTTCTGTCTTGTCAGCAGAGCTGGCTTGGGAAGGAACAGTTGCTGGGGATGGTTCACGCACATCTTGTACGCTGTGCTGACAACAGCTCTTGACAACTCCTACCATCAATTGCAAATCTCACAATGCTTCGTGTTTGCTTTGAGGCCCGGCTCCAGAATTCATTCGATCGACAGGGATTCAGGGAAAAAGGAGGTGGAGGGGGGAGCAAAAGGGAGTTTCTAGCCACTGTGGTCAAAGACACATGTGAAAATGGGGTCTTTTAGGGCTCCAGCAGTAGGCACTGAATGAAAAGAATGAGATTTTTCAAAATAAAACAACAATCTCAGGAATTTTAAGCTGGTCTCGTGAATTTAGAAGCCAACTCAGTATCAAAATTTTTGGATTTGGCAAAGTTGCAAAAAGCAGGGAGGAAAAAAATGATGTGTGACTCCAAGTGGGTGTTTTCAAACAGCATCTTGTTTGGGGAAAATAATCCCTCTTGGTCTGCTTTGTTTTCTCATGATGCTGGAAATAATTCTCCTCCTCAGAGAGAAGAATTGGGTATTTCTTTTTCTGTCTCATCATGGGAGATACCCCAGGTCACACCTGACCATGGCTGGTCCCCCCATCCCTGCTACCACCTGAGTCACTACCTCAAAGTGTTAAAGAAACGCATGTACAGCTCCTATATCACACGTTTCATTTAGCAATGAAGAAATCAGCCGTGAGATGCCCTGGGCGAGGGCACACCCTTTGGGGCCTGAGCCCAAGGGCAGGGGATGGAGGCAGCAGGGATGCCCCAGGGCAGCCGAATTGCTCCTGGGACCCTTCTCTCCAGGGAGCAGGAGTAGCAATAGCTAATAGTGCTGTAATATCTCCATAGTGGCTTTGTAATAGCTCCAGCCTCCCCACCGCTCCTCCTGACAGGGACCATTTTATTTCTGTCCTGTCCAGGCTCCTATTTCAGTGGGAGCTGGGTAACCCAAGCCCACGGCGCTGCTTCGTGCCAACTCTGGCCATCAACTGCCGGGCATCAGCTCCGGCACGGATCTCACCTGGTACCAGCAAGGGTGGGAAGGAGCGAGGGTGTTTGGAGGGAGAAGGCGTCAAACACAAACTTTTGTGCCAGCTGCAGTTCTCCCACATTGGCAGACATCCCCAATAATGCTAAAGATTTCGGTGGCATTAATCCAGATTGAGACGGGGGCAACAAAAACGATATAAGCCTGGGCGCAGGAAGGCTGCGGGCACCACTGGAGAATTGCTCTTGCCCACCCAGCACTCCCCACATCTTGGTCATGTAAAAAAGGGAGGTGTTTGCTCTACTGAGGGCTTCAGAGCAGGGAAAAGCCTGGAGGAAACTTCCCCCAGCATGAGCGAGTGGGGATTTGTTGTGACCATATGATAAACATGGTCCTGCCCAGACATACCCCTGCCACAGGGCAGCCCTGGGGCGGCACGGCATGGCACGGCACGGCACGGCACGGTGCTCCCTCCCAGGGGTGTGCCGCCCCGCTTGGGTCCACACTGGCATCGCCTCTTCTAACACACCCAGCTGAAAATCATCACGTCTCTGTTTTAACAGACCTCTGGCACCATTTTATTATCACGCTGCTTTAACATCCCAAGCGCAATGTGCGCGGCTGGAGCTCCAATTTATTTTTACTTCTCTTTTAATGCGTTTCACGAATACCCAGGGAATTGGAAATGTCAGGACACCGGCGTGGCTGTATCAGCCGCAGGAATCTGCCTCCCTGTTCAATAGATAATTGAAGACTATTTCAAACGGGAGCTGCCTCAACGTGAGTGTTGGCTCCTCATGGCGCTGACCCTGGCTTCATTTATTTTCTAGCTCTACAAAGGCCTAATAAAGCTTTAACTTACCTGCTTTTCTAAACTTTACATCTGAAGCATTCAGCGGTGCACGGCCAAGGTGGAAATAAAAGAGCTTAACCTAAAATAGCACTCAGTATTCAGATTGGGCTAAAAAATATAAATCCCAGAGCCATGCTCAAATGGCAGGGATGCTATTTCTCTCTGTAACGCCGAGGTAAATGCACCAACTGGGAAGACCCATCGGTGACTTCGGTCCCTGCATCAGCGTTCACCGAGTCCCTGGGGAGGGGTCCTGCTTCAGGGGACGGTGCCACACTCGGACCCCTTGGAAAGGCAATTTATTGAGCCTTGAGATTAAACCTCTGGGCACTGCTAACTCCTGCATAAGCCAAGTAGGAACCAAAACACCGATGGGAGCAGGGCTGGGTTTCCCCATGGGTGCCGGGTGCCTCCAGCCAGACCTGCCAGCGTTCAGGACTGGCAGCACCCAGCTTACCCTGCAGTTGATATATATTAACGATGCCAACCTCACCGTGGGGGATTTAAGCTAGGTGGGCTGCCAGGGAGGTGAACCGGGCAGGATTTAGGAAACCTGTGCTCCAGGCCACTCTCCTTGAGCAAGTCTCGTCATCTCACCACACTTTGGTTTCACCACGTGAGGACTGGGAGCGGTGATACCGATCGCCTTCGTGCACAAGAGGCACCTGGGCAGCCTCCCTCCCTCCCGTTCACACAGGCAGCAGAAGTCCAGCGCAACGCAGAGTCCCTGAATACGGTCTCCATTATTTCCCAGTAGTTACGTGCAGGCAAGCTTTCCTGTCCCTGAAAGGACATTTTGCTAAAATATTGCTCCTTGTCGCTCTGAGCGCGGCCAAACAAACCACAGAGCCACAATACAGTTTTGTTTTTTGGTTTTTTTTTAATCAATACAGCTTGAAAAACCCAGGGAAGGGCCAGCCAACCTGAGCAATGAGCATCAAAAAACCGTCGGAGGTTGTTCTGACAGGTGGGATCACTGGGTGGCTTTTATCCCAGCTGCCACTTGAGCTACTCGGATGGAGGGGACTTTGCAAACCTGTCCCATCCATACCTGTCCACCGGCCGCCCGAGCACTGGCAGCATCCCAGCCTTGCTCTGCCACCGGACACTGGTGGGTGCTGGGACGGGCTGGGGTGGGTGTGCGGTGTGGGGACATCCCACAGGGGGGAGCCTTGTCACCAGCCTGCAGGTGACACTGCCCTGGGACACTGCCTGGGGGACATCATCCCGGGGGGGGGACACATCATCCCGGGGGGACACACATCATCCAGGGCATCCCCACCGGCCACTGCATCCACTCAGGCTACGCTGCACCATTGTGTTTGATCCCACCACGGTAAGTTTTGCTCCGTTTCCACCCTCTCTGAATTGAAGGATGCAAAACATACTGTTTTCATCCTCCACGGGGCTGGGCAAAGCTCCCTCCAAAACTACTACAGTTCAAGTTTTCAGAGCTGATCCGGGATTTGGGGAGGGAATACGATCAAGGAAATCTGTTTTCAAAGCGTCTCACTGGGAAAAATTCATCCCATGGAAGGTCCTAATGGGTGTCCGTGCCTGGAGGATGCTGACAAGCTGGACCCGTGAACCAGATCCCCACCTTACATGTTCCCATCGGGTCAACTTTAAACCAAACAGTAAAGGCCTAAAACTGGTTTAGTAAAACCAGAGACCTTGCCATGAGTTGTCACCTCACTCTAAACTCAGGTAACACTGGAGATGTCTCCTCCCACCTCAAAGATTAATAAATGCATGGCACTGCCTTCATCCACAAACTGATTAAAGCATCTATGTGAACATGACATTACTGCCCTGCTCCATTAAGGAATGGAAATATGCAGCTCGATGCCTGTGAAAAGACAGGCAAGGCAAGAAGAGTTTCCTTGGGGGGAGAAGAGCAAAGTGCCGGACCCTCAGCGGGCACCACGGCGGGGAGCGAGCCCCCGAGCAGCGCAGATTCCCCACAGCCTTTGTGGGGCAAAACAGGTGCCAGAAGCAGGTTTTATCCTCATTTTGTTTTTCCCAGCAAGACTCAAAGAACTTTTAAAGTTGCCATCCAGCCCAGGATCCCCCAGAGGAAGCCTCAGCTTTCTGCACTCAGAATCACCTCTGTCCAAAGAAATAAAGATGCGTTTTCAGAAAATATTTGTAGCTCAAATCACCATTTTCTTCTGCAAGTCTCAAAACCTCCTACACTCAGTGTGCCAGACACAGCCGGCACTGACACACGTATGCTGCAGCTCAGAAATTAAGATCTTTGGGCTTAATCTGTTCCCCATGACACAAAGTGGATGGGGGACAGGCGGGGTGACACAGCCGCAGCCACCAAGGGATATTGCGAGGAACCACGCTGGGAAAGGCTGGGAAGCACCACATGAGCCAGGTTGTAATCAGTTAATTTAACTTGAGTTTGGCAGGGAATGATTAAGAAGGAGGTGATAATTTTCCTCTGTATCAAGTGCCCAATCTCTTCCTGGACAGGCTTTTATCTGCTGAGGTGACACATTGCCAGGACCGAATGCCCAGGCAGTAACCTATCTGCTGCACTAACACCGGTTTGCATGACACTTCCTTTAAAGAAGGAGAGAAAAACAAAGCACTTGTCCCTACTTTATAATGTTGCTGTGTAAACAGCCCTGTAGGCTTTGAAGGACACACCTAAGGGAGGCAGGTGAGGTGAGGCTGATCAGGTCACGGAGCTGCCTCTCCGAGGCCAACCGACCGGGTGGCTGAGTCCTCTTGAGAGTCACCGAGACCTGAAGGTTGATCTAAATGGGGGTGTTTTACTCTGCCCCACTTTCTGGGGCAGCTCGAGACACGGCAGGACCAAGTTTGGACATGTCATTGCCCAAAAGTAGCTGTGCATCATTTTCGGATGCTGTGGAGACAGAGGCATGGAGTAGCCACTGGGATTTAGGAAAGTCAGACAGGATGGACCAACAACCCCACAACAACCCTTTTCCAGGTGTAGATGCTCAGCAAGGAAAAGTTTTGCTCCTCTGGAAGGGCCAGGAGAGTTTGGGCAGGAGATGTGACCTCCCTCCACAGCGCAGGGGGGATGCTGGTGCCTGCACCTTGGCAGAGGGCTGTGCCAGAGCTTTTATCGAGATATTTGACTCTGCAGGCTCATCTGCTCGTTGCCCCCATGCTGGGAGGGCAAGGGAGCTGCTTTTGGGAGTCTGGAAAGGGGTGAGGACAGGGAGACAGAGGCTTAGGAGGGCAGCGGGGAAGTCACTGAAGAGAGGAGACAGTGGAAGAACACAGCTTTAAAACATGAAATGCAAAACCAGGGGGAAAGAAGGGGAAGAAATACCCTTTATCTGCTTGCAAGTGAAACAGCCCTGTTCTTCCCATGAGCAACGTCCCGGCTTGGCTCCTGGGCCGAGGTTGCTGTCTCGAACGCTCGTGTGAGCTTCTGCTCCGGCAGGCGTGCAGCTCGCCCGTGCCTCGGCACACCACCGCTCGCAGCCTCCCCGAGACGACTCGGCCAGGGCTTGCAACCTTCCTGGCTCGCCCCACGCCAGCAAACACCCATCCCGGCCAGACCAGCCGCTCGGCTCCACACCCCGGTGCTGGGGGACGGCCGCTGGGATCCAGGGCTGGCAGCACCGCGTGGGAATCTGGGGATCAACAAGTGACTTTACCCCAGGGAAACGGGCACTGCTGCTCGCAGGGCGAACAGCCCCCTCCAGCCGCAGCTCCCAAGAGCGGAGGAGCAGTCGATCGGGCTGGAGGGGCCCTGACCCGTCATCCAGCCCGTGTCCCCCCCCATCATGGCAGGGCCATGCTCACCAGTCTCGTTCCTGACGCGTGGTGGGTCCCCAGCAAATTAAATCTACCCCGAGGCCCTTGCTCTGCCTCATGCTGATGGAAAAAAGAGGTTTTTCCTCCCTCGTTTGCTCCGTCTTTTCTTTTCTAGCCCAAACCCAATGTTCTGTGCACACGCGCCCGAGAGCTCCGCAATGCTCCGGTGCCGTTTTTACAACCCCCATCGGGACATTACGCTCTTCCTGAATCACCTTGACAGCCCTTGCTGGGAAGCATCCTTGTTCCCAGCTGGCTTGTGGCTGGAAAAGTCAGAATTTGGTTCCAAACTCCAATTTTTTGCTTCCTGAAACCAAAAGGCATAAAGCCCAAACTGTGCAACCTGGAGCCTCCTGGGTTTTGGCATCCTGAGAGTCCTGAATTCTATTCCAGAATGTGCTTCCTTCTGTAGCAGAGCTGCTTACCTTGGACTTGCTTGTTCCTGGCCTCTCTGATGAAATTCACTCCTCGTCCCATCACACCGTACATGATGCTTTGTTGGGAATCAGGATTAAAAGACAGAAAAACTGGTTGCATTGGTACAACTGAGAGGGGACAAAGTACTACGGGGAGGCAGGAGACAGGAACTTCTCGGGATGATTTTATCACTAGGAAAGCACACCCTAAACTAGCACTGTTGGACGTTTTAACCTTGTTTTCAGTGAACATCGAGCCGCTTCTAACTATGTGCCAAAATAGAAATGAAGAGGACTAAGCCCGTGGGATAGGTGTGGCATAAAAACCTGATTTCGGTTTCACCTCCATCCTCAATTACCATTCATTAATCAAAACATATTCGTTATACAGGCAAAACTCCCACCAGCGTTGCCGGGTCCAGGACCTGGGTCCTGATGGTGTTTGCTCCCGCTGGGAACCGCAGCAGCCCACGAGGGACCGCGCAGCAGGCAGAGCAACGGGGACATATTTTCCCCAATACGGGAAAGTTGGGACGACTAAAAAAAACTCAACAATTCCTGCGTAGAGCTGAGCGTGCAGCAGGATCGCCCTGTGGCTGCAGTCCTCCGTGATGGAGTATTTTGAAGCAAAGTGACGCGTCCCCTTCGCTGAGCGGCTGGCTGTGTACAGACCAAGGACGTGGTATCACCCGCGGGGGCTTGGGTGGCTTCCCGGGGCGAGCGGTGTGGGAGAGCACCATAAAACATCCTCCACCTCGCCAGCAAGGGGGTGGCTTTCTAATTACCCAGGTGGATTTTTATTGTGATGAAGCCAGCAGCGCAGGATTTGACGCTAGGGGTCTGAATGTGTCACCTGCCAGGGGCAATTTAGCAAGTGGTCTGTGCTTTATTTTCCTGTCGTCCACAGCCATGGGGCTCACCGATCCGACAAGCCGAGAGCCCATGCCTGCGGGACCCGGCAGAGTGTGTGGCACTTATATAAACCGATTTATGTCCTGTCTGCCTGCCCTTAAACCCCACATTCTGCTGTGAAGAGGGTTTTATGGGTGCCTGGGGCTGCACACAGTATTACTGTCTCTTGACTTGGGGCAGATACCAAAATATTTTAGGATTTTGATTGTCTCATGCAAAGCACTGGCTGTTTGGTCACGTAGGAAGAAAATAAGAAACAAAGCATCAACATTTTATCAGCAAAGCCAAGGGGCTCCAGCTGACGTTGAACACACCGCTTTCCAAACCGCCTGCCCTGCAACAGCACGTGGAGCCAATGCAAACTCCCGCGGTGCCACCGTGCTGGGCAGCTGACGGCTCGCTTGGAGGTCCCAGGCTGCCCAGAACAACTGATGCTTCATTTTCTGCATAACCAGGTAAATTCAACAGAATTTTCCCTTCAGATTTTTTTTTTTCCCCATCCAAGAGCAAACCAAAAGCAAGTTTCTAGGCAGCGAGAAAACCAAAAAGAAACTCCTTTGGCATCATTTCACAGATGAGACTACAGCTGAGGAGACACAGGCTGCGACCGGCGGGCTTTTCTCATGGGTGATGGGGGAGCACCCAGCCCTGCAGCCCTCCAGAACGCAGCCGAGCTTCGCCCACACGCGCCTGGTGATGTACGGAGCAAAGCACCGAAATCAGCTTCCGAGCAGCTACGCCCAGTCCAGCTCTGCCACTGATTTACCCCGAGATCTCAAGACCACCTGTCTCTGTGCCTCAGTTTACCCAACTGCAAACAGAGACAGCTATATTTAATCTCTTTTACTGCAAGGACATTGCATGAAGTGCTATATAAGTGCAAAATGTATTAACACAGCAAGACCAAAGTCTGCTTTTCCCTAAAGCGGGGAAGTCCTGCGGTGATACGACTGGGATCGTTGCGGTCCCATCGGTTTGCCAGGCTGGATGACCCCGCAGAAGCGCTGGCTCCTGCTTCCCAGGACCGAGCTGTAAACGCAGAATTAAAACTGCAGCAGTGCAGGAAGGCTTGTCCCAGCACGCTACTTTGTTTGCTGACAACTACTGTGAGTGCCAACGTTACAGGTGACTTTTAAGATCCCTGTGACTTTAATTGGAAAGGACGTTTTTAATAGCCCAAGCAAATAGCTGTGTGAACCTGCCAACTGCAGTGACTGCTTGCGGCAGAGCTTCACACCCAGAGACGCTGTTATTCTTCTGGTGTGTGATAGGAATATCATGTGTGAACTGACATAGCAGACACGCCAACATTTTTTTAGCTGTACAAGCTCTCTCAGACAAGAAAAAAACCAAAAACATCAATATGCCCCCAAGACAGCCAGAGACAAACCCCAAAATTACCTGCATGCATATAGAAAATGCACAGCAGATTTCCAAACTGTATGCATGGGCTTTAATCAATGAACTTCACTGATACATGGGAAACACTTTATTCCCAGTAATTGTTCTTTGACAGCTCTAACAAGTAGGATCTGTTGGGGATGGTAATGATTAAAATGCTGACTCACAGAGGGTTTTGCCATGTTGGCGGGACTACACCAGCTTTGTGCTCACTTGGAAGGTATTTTGCATCCCTGCTTTTCAACCAATCTGCAATTTTAATCCTCCGACTGCAAACAGTTGTTTGCGGCTTTGCCCAACTGACTCCAGGTTTCCCTTCTGCAGGGTCTGGAGGGAGAGTGTTCTCCTCTCGCTCCCCAACGGGCAGCAGGACAAGGAGGGTCCCTGTGCTTTCTACAGCCGGGAGCAGCAAGGAGCTCCTCTGCCTGCTGCTGGGAAGGAGGGAAGAGAAGTGACAGCCCCCCAGCTGCCTGGGACCTGAGCCGATAGACCTGCATTTCTGACATCCAGCGCTGCCATGTGTAAAACCATAGGGCAGGTTGGTGGCTTCGCGATGCTCTCGTGCACTTCGTGGCAAGACAGCAAAGCACTTGGCAAACGTGCAGCCTCCTGCCTGACCACGATGCCGCTGGCTGCGGCTGCTCGCCCGGGTGCAAAAATGGGGTTTATCCCCGCGTGGCCCCGTTTCCTCATGGCACAGCCCTCCAGGTGCCACGTGCAGTGCAGTCCCATTCCCTCGAACCCCACATTTGCAGCCCCTTCGTGACTCCCCTTGCAGTAGCAGTGATTAACACCAGGAGATGGGGGTACCCAGGGGTCAGCCGGGGAGCTGGAGGAGGAGGAGGAGGAGGAGGGCATGGCATGTCACTGTTTTGGGGCTAAGCACCCGCACTGCCCCGCTCAGCAGGCAGGATCCCTGCCCAGGGTGAGCCAGTCCCCAGCTGGGACCATTCAGCCAGAGGAAAACAGACCAAGAAGTTTCCATGAACACCATCTCGCTGTTGCTCCATCCGCAGCATTACAGCTCCTTAGAGCCCTTAATGATATTGGCCGTAACTATTAAGAGGCTTTTTTGGGTTTCCTCTGATAAGGATTTTCCTTTCCCGAGCACAGCCGATGGCTCAGCAGCGGCGGAGGCCCCTCGCTCCGCTCAGGGGGTACGGGCAGGGCTCCTGGCTGCGGAGCCAGCAAGCAGCCGCGCTTCTGCTGCGGCAGCCTTCACCGTAGGGAAATTACTAACCCCAGAAAACTGTTCCCCTAATTACAGCATTGGAGCATGGAGCAAACCACATAAATGATTCACACAGTGTTCCCAAGCTGCAGCCGCGTAAATTAGAGAGATTTCCAAACACTCCCGAGCCGTGCAAGCTGTTATCAGAATGGAAATGCAGAAACTTTTGACGTAAAGAGGCGAGAAGGGAAAAAAAGCCCCGCCGTTAAACGCATCTCTTCAGATCAAGAATTGCTGGGAGGTCTATCCCCTATAGATCTTTAGAGAACGGTTGTTAAAACTCCTCGGGGAGTTCTTGTAGGAGGGAGCAGGCGGATAGCAGGGGAACTATAGAAATGCATCAGCTTGTTATTTCGGAGGGACGCAGGGACTGAGCCTCCGCTGGCAAGCAGAGGATGAAAAGGAGAAGGCAAGCGGACTTGGAGCCAAGAGAAAGGGATGGCTGGCGGTGGGGAAGAGAGTTAAAAGTGTCCCATTGTTAGGGAAGTTTGCTCTCCTCCAGACCATCCTGCTCCCGGGGACACCGCGCCGCCTTTTGAAGTGCAACCTTAGGCGGTTCCTTGTCACCCATTGGAGCGGGAGCTTTTTTACCACATTAAGTCATTGGGTAGCAAATGAATGGGGGGTTTTGACTATTCACAACTTCACCTTATAAATATCAGGGCTGTAGGTTCCTGCAGCTTTCCTCCATCCCCATAGCTCACCTTGGGAAGGAGCGGAGGGAGGCGGCCCTGCTCGCTCGGGGACCTGCGGTGCGGAGAGCTACGGATCAGAGAAAGGGATCTAACCCCGCTCCTTGTGACAGCCATGAAGAGAAGCACCTTCCTCATCCTCTCCATCGCAGGGGTCTACGGTGCCGTTCTCCACGCAGCAGCATGGTAGGGTCCAACTCAGCGGAAAGGGCGTTTTTTAGGGATGCTCTTCAGCCTGTGGTAAACTGTGCGATTCATTCTCTTTTCTTTGTTTCAGGTCTGTGAATAACTTTCTGATGACAGGACCTAAGGTAATTAACACACGGGCGGCTGTCAGTAATTTAAGTAGAGCAATTTCATTTTGCAAATGGGAAATAGGACTTTTCCAAGGAACCCCATTTCCCAGAGCATATCGGCTCCAAGTCCTGCCAAGTAAGGAGAGAAAGGACTCGCAACCTCTTTACGCCTGTTTTCATTGATAAACGGTAAAACGCGGTGGATTTTAATCCCGCTGTTTCCCGTGCCAGGCTTACCTGACGTACTCCAGCAGCGTGGCGGCCGGGGCGCACAGCGGGATGGAGGAGTGCAAGTTCCAGTTCGGGTGGGAGCGCTGGAACTGCCCCGAGAGCGCCCTGCAGCTCTCCACCCACAACCGGCTCCGCAGCGGTGAGTGCGCCTTTACCTGCTGGCACCAGCATCCTCATCCCGGGATGCCTTTGGGTACGAGCCGGGATGCACTCCGGAGAGAGCTGGGGCTGCTAATTACACCGACAGATGGAGAAGGGCTTGTTGTCCCCAAAATCATGGGTTTTTTTCCTCTAACCCTACTAATTGGTGTAATGAATAGCACTAACATTTTTCTAGGAATCCCAGGCGCTCTCTGGATCTCTATCCGTGCTAGGCTAGAGCTCGGTCCTTCCCACAGTGCTGCTCCGTGGGCTTGCTCCTGCCACTTTGTGTGCAGCATCCCAGGGAGCGGAATGCTAGAGGCACCTGAGCTTGCAATGGGGAGAAGCGCAGGAGAGACGAAGGGAGAAACCAGACATGTGCTAAGAAACTGTCTTTGCAAGAAAGTTGCGGAAATATTTCAATACTATCTACTTCAACAAGCAGAAATCTCTTTTTTCCCAGAGCAGCATCTCTATTTGAATCTGTTAGGAAAGTCAAAAAAGAAACTAAATTAGAAGTGTGGGTGCAGACAGCTGTTAGCACAGGTTCAACGACCTACCGACTGAAACAAGATCAATGACGATTTTCCCCGGCAGGCAAGATCAAAGCACGAACATACCCCCCCCCCAGCAGGAAAGGACAGAGACAAACTGAGCGCCAGGTGAAGGGAGTGATAACTAACCTTGGCCAGAGCAGGACTGGGGCATTCCCTTAATTAAGACCCTACTCTTGCCAAGAAACTCCATCCTGTGCATGGACACCTGCATAATATTACACCAAATTGCTGAAACCCTTGATCCTGAAGCCTGAAAAGACTCCAGTCGTGAGCAGTTAATTTCTGTAGCACCTTACCTTTTGCACAGACTGTTTTTTCTTTTTTCCTTCTCGCACCTTTGCGGCATGGGAGATCTTCATTCCCAATAAACCGGGACCGATGCCTATGTTTGCACGTGACAGCTTTTTTTCCCTTCTCTCCCAGCTACCCGGGAAACATCCTTTGTACACGCCATCAGCTCTGCCGGCGTCATGTACACCCTCACCAGGAACTGCAGCATGGGAGACTTCGAGAGCTGCGGCTGCGACGACTCCAGGAACGGCCGCGTCGGTGAGCTGCCATCTCAAAACGGGCTGACATCATCTATCTCTCCATCCTCACATGCAGCCACCCGGATTTCAGGGCAGAATTTGGCCCGACGGGGCAGTTCTGCGCTTAGCGTGCATCTGTCTTGCAGGTGGCCGAGGCTGGGTCTGGGGAGGATGCAGCGACAACGTGGAGTTTGGGGAGAGGATTTCCAAGCTCTTTGTGGATGCTTTGGAAACAGGACACGATACCCGCGCACTGATTAACCTGCACAACAATGAAGTCGGGAGACTTGTAAGTCAAATACTTATTAATAATAATAATTATAATAATAATGTCTATATTGTAAACAAAATCTGAGAGTCTGGTAGGCTGTTCAGGTCCCCACCTCCAGCCCTCTGTGACAATCCGACACCTGTAGTGTTTGCATGGGGAAAAAACCACAGCCAGAATCTGACCCTAAACCTGAACTGCTGTAAGAGTCGTTCCCACTTCCAGCTTCAGCAGCTGGGTGCAAAGCAGTTAACTACTAGCACACACCACTAATTCAGAAATGCATGGGTTTTATACCCACCTAGAGCTTGTCTGGTCTGTAAAACAAAGCGAGAACCACCTCACTTTCTTGCAATATGCACTTCCAAGCTATTTGGCTGGGAAAGCCAGGTGTAGCCAGACTTGCCCCCCGCTCCCCGCCTGGGCCGGCATAAGCTCTCAGCATCTTGCCAAACCTCCTTGTCTGTAAAAACAAGGATGGCAACACTTAACATACCTATCTCATAGGGTGTGTCGAGACTTAATCTCACATAGATACCAGTGATTGGGACCTTATAAATACCAGAGGGAGATAGGTAGATAATATCTGTGAAGTGCTTGGCCTGGAGGAGATGCAGAGAGGTTGGGTATGATTATTCCAAAGCAGTTTCACACGTTTTAAATGAAACCTCTGAGAGGGATGATGGGTCGATGCTGTGATGAGGGAGGTGAGCGGCGTGAGAAGGACATGACCCGACAAAGGCTCTTTTTTCCTGGCTTGAAGAAACAGCTCCTTCAAGGGCTGGAGACAATAGTTGGTGCCCACTCATTATCTCTGTCCTTTAAATCAGTGAAGAGGGACAGATGTTTTCCAGGAACTGAAATAAGAGCAACAGCTTGTGTCCTGGAAGGACCTGAAGTCATGCCCCGCACGAGCCGCGTTTGACCCACCGTCCCCCAAATTAGAAGTGCCATAGAGCCTGGTTTTGAGATTTAAACGACGATGCTCTGCTGCTCCTAACTTCTCTACCGTTTCCACCAAGGCCGTGAAAGCCACGATGAAGCGAGCCTGCAAATGCCACGGGGTGTCGGGCAGCTGCAGCATCCAGACCTGCTGGCTTCAGCTGGCCGAGTTCCGCGAGATCGGGAACTACCTGAAGATAAAATACGACCAAGCCCACAAGCTGGAGATGGACAAGAGGCGGATGAGAGCCGGCAACAGCGCCGACAGCCGGGGGGTCACGGCGGAGACCTTCCACCAGGTCCACGCCACGGAGCTCGTCTTCTTGGAGGACTCTCCCGACTACTGCACGAGGAACGCCAGCCTGGGCCACCACGGCACCGAGGGCCGCGAGTGCCTGCAGACCGGCAAGAACCTCTCGCAGTGGGAGAAGAGGAGCTGCCGGCGGCTGTGCACCGAGTGCGGACTCCGGGTAGAGGAGAGGAGGACCGAGGTGGTGGCCAGCTGCAACTGCAAGTTCCACTGGTGCTGCACGGTGCGGTGCGACCAGTGCCGGCAACTGGTGGCCAAGCACTTCTGCTCCCGCCGCGATGCCGCCACCGGCCCCCCCAGCCACATCAAGCGGAGGAACAAGGGCCATAAGAGATAAGAAGGCGGCCGCGGCACCCCGGGAGGACGCTTTGGTGTCCCCACGCTCGGCAGCCGCCGGCGGAGCTGGGGTGGGAAGGAGCGTCCCCGGGGTCCGAAGGGGTGAGCGGGGCATCGCGCCAGGCGGCGGGGTCTCCCGCGGACGGATGCTGTGAGATTAGGAAGCGCAAGGCGCGGGCGCTGAGGGACCACCGTCCTTCTTGCTTCCATGTTTTTTTTTTCCTCAGTATTTACCAGTACCTTCTTTCTTCTCGTGAGTCACTTTATCTCTGGATGGGACAGAGGAAAGAATTTCACTTTCTAGGCGGGCTCGACTCCTCGTGCCACCACCGGCGGGTCCGCCGAGGGCAGCGGTTGGGGCTCCAGCCCCACAGCAAGCGAGGTGGGGATGGATGCTGTGGCCAAAAGCGGGTCCTGCTGGGTGGCTCCATCCCGGCAGCCCCGGGCACCGCAGCCGGGGCAGCCCCGGCCCAGCCGTTCATGCACAGCGGCTGCTCAGCAGCATTTCTAGTGGAAAACTTATGCACTTTCTGATGTGAGAGGAGGTTTTGCAGTGTCGTGGTGTGTGTATTACAACAACTGCAGCCTTTTGAGGGCTTTGATAAGTTTACAGCCAGTGTTTACAGATTTCATTTCCCTCCCCTTTCCCCTCCCCTCCTTTTTAGATTTTGTATTTTGGTACCAGAACCCCTGCTCGCAACAGACAGTAGCTTCATGTATTTGTACTAGATGAAATTAAGCAGTTTACAATTCCTACACTATTTTTTTTTTTTAATTAGCAGATAAGAATTCAGAATTCTTTATGCCTAATGTTGTTTATTAATAAGTTGTATTATTGCTTAGCACAATCTGTTTTCTCTATATATTTTGAAGGTATCCCTAAAGAGGTAGATTTTGGACTGTATTTTGCAATAAACACCCCAATGAAAAGGATTGCCTTTTTTCTTTCTGGCTTCCTAGGAGTATGACTTTAGGTGCAAAATTCTCCCTTTCTATGTAAAACCCAGCACTTCCAAGATTTCTCATCATTAATCCAAAAGCCACCGAAGCCAGTGAGAAGGTTGCTCTCCTAGACCTCAATAAAAGTTGGCTCCAGCCTTCAATCCCCGGAGGCTTTGCTTTAATACCTATCACCGTAATATCTAACCTTTTTCAAATGCTGAGTATGCAGGCACTGCCTGGCTAAAGCCGATTTTGAAGCTCCCAACGCCTCTTTAATTTCCCTAGGCCCGACATCTCCCAGACAATGCGAGCCTGCCCCGCTTTGATGTGGAAAGCATCGGCACTCACTGCAAAATTCTTGGAGGCACGAGAGGAGCCCTTTGAACTGAGGGCAGGAGAGAAAACTTGGGGACAGATGTGAATGCGTCTGCTGGTTCCCCGCTGCTCCGGGTGCAAACAGCCCCACACCACGGCGGGGAGGGCAGGAGGGGACACGCTCTGGCTGCTGCCATCCCAAGCGTGTCCTGCTCTTCTCCTGGCCTCCCCAGGGCTGTATTTCAGTCCGGATTGCTCCCAGGAGTCACAGAGCTGCTCCGGAGGGAGCCAGGGCTCTGCCACCACCTGCACCCGTGCTGCAGGGGCAAAGGATGCTCTGCCAGGCTTGCTTGCCAGCCAGGGGAGGAGGAGAAGGAGAGACAAGTTAAAAAAAAGAATAAACCCTACAGGTCTGCCAGCATATTGCGCCCACACTACCAATGCTTTGATGCTATTTTATCCGGGTATTCCTATGGCTCCTAGTGCAAACACAGCCTCGACATATGCTCGAGCCAAATCGGTAAGCTCAAGGTGTAAAACACACAAGTCGGGAAGCACAACTGACTTCCATGCATTCATTTTTGCAAAGAGCAGTTCATTAAGGCTGGGAGGGCTATGCCAGCGAGCCATCGGTTTGGGGGTTTTTTTGCTGCCTTTGGAGTAGCTGTTTCTAAAACTTCCATAACTAATAGGCCACGCCACCAAAACAAAAAACCCCAGGATTTTTGCATGGCGTTGCCACAGAAGCATTTGCAACCCACCAACATTTAGGCTGAACTGGAAATGATAAAACCAGGCCAAAAAAAGCCTTTTCCTGCATCTTGTGCATTGGCTGCCTTGTCTGCACAAAAAAACAGGCTCTACTTTAGTAGCATCTGCTGTGGTTGCCCGGACTGCTGGTACCCCGGGCCAGCGCTCAGCAGCACCAGCCCCATGCCTGGGCAGCCCCAGGAGCTGCAGGCACGGGGCGCTGCCAAAATCCCACTGACCCACAAAATGAGGTTACACAGAGCACAGGATGGTCGCTACTGATGTGCACTCAGAGGAGGGAAACAGTATTTCACCAGGACAATTCCCAAGCACACATGAAAAACATCTTGCTGTTATATCAGTAACAGGGTTAATAAACTGCATAGGTAAATCCCAGGAGGTGAGGGCTCCCCGTGAGCAGGCATGTTCAGGACATGCTGGGTATCATCTTACGCGTCTCTCTGCTGCATCTTTTCAAACTAACATTACTGCAGAAAAGAAGAAGTGACAGACTCGCAGGTGTCCATAGCACCAGACCAGATCTCTGTCCCACGCAGGCTCCGTCCCAGCGACATGGGGCTGCAGAGAGGAGCAGAGATGCCACAGCCGAGAACGATCCTTCTCCCGCTGAACCCTCCCGTTCCCACCAACCCACAGCCAGGGGCTTGCTGAGCCAGCACTCGCATCCGCTGCGTTGCATTTAAATGCTGGAGATGAACTGTTCTTCCTTGAATTTGTCTAATTGATTTTTTTAAGCCATTTACATTTCTGGCACCCAGACTATCTAAGGCAACGAGCATATCTTATGCAAAAGCCAGAGACCAAATGCAAATTGAAGCAAACTCAAGAGAAAGTTATGTACCATCCCATGATACAAATTTCCATTCTCTTTTTATAGTTCACAGAGATAATACCAAGTCTGAACAAATACAAAAAACAACTCTATGGCTTAGAGCTGCACCTTGCCAGAGATATTATGGTCCTGGAGAAGCTGAAGCTCTCTCATCCTCCCCCTTGTTGCTTGGATACAACAGTCATCAATTCTCACTACATTCACTACAAAACAATAGAAATTCAGGATCATCTTAATCCATCACAGCACTGTCAGGGAGCCCCTACACCCCTGCCCGCTGGTACTCAGTTTCTGTAACAACACACACAGAAATGCCACGTGCACAGGGTGGCACGGGGTAATAAGCCCCGAGGCTGCCTGCAGGACACAATCCGTCAGGCTGATTTCATCATTTCAGGAGTGATTTCACCTGGGCAGCAAACTCCCGCACCGCAGTTTTCAAAATAAATAACGCCGCACACAGCAGAGCAAAGTCCTGTCACCTGCTGATTTGCAAAGGCTCGGTTCTCTAACCAAAGAGCATTTGAAGCGACTGATGATGCTTCAAACCTGAATGTATATACTCCTGATTACCCAAAGTCAGCTCCAGTTTGGGACGCTGATCCCAACCACCTGTAACTCACTGCATGCTTGGAGGAAGGGATGGACTGGTCCTATAAAGCCTCGAGGAGGAACGTGAGGAACGTGATCCTGATTACAATGAAAAATTAAAAATCTTAATCTGGGCCAGGTGCTGTATGAGCTCAAACCAAAACCCTGCTGCCTGCCCCCGAAGAGCTGCCAGCACTGCTTCTCCCCTTCGGTGCCGACGGCTCCCCACAGCCCTGGGACACTGGAGGGGGTGCTGGGGATGCCCCGGAGCAGGCACAGCCCACCGGGCACCCCAAAGGGGCACTTCGGGCAGGGCTGTGGAGCTGCTTGGACAGCCCAGAGCTGCTGTTTGCAGGGCACAGCCGTTGCCACGGCCAGAGTAACCTACGCGATAAGAAACCTGTGGGGTAGCAGTCGAATTGGCCTGAAATCACCGTTGGCTTTGTGGAGGTTTACCACCACCGTCCCAGCAGCGTATTTGTGCCTTTATTGTGGGAAAGGACTGGTTTGTAATCCATTTTTCATGAGAAAGGGAAACATGTTCTAAATGAAGAAATAATACAGTCCAGCTATAGCGTTACCACAGACCAGGGCAGGAGCCTTATGTCAGAGGAGCCTGCTCAACTAATAGGGTTTCAGAAAATCAGTGTTGGGATATTTGTACCATGATAATACCTCGTGGGCTAAACCCTCGAGCTTTCCCGGTCCTTCCCATCTAACCCAGGATCATCGCTGTCACCGTTTCACCCGTTGCCTCTCGGCCGTGCCGTGCTGCCGTCCAGGCACCCATCCCAGCACCTTCAGCAGGAGAAGCAGCAGCTGCCAGATTTTCTTCTTGTTTCTTCTTCCCAGTCAGTGGAAATGTCCCCGCAGCCTAATTCCCCTTCAGGCAGGATCACGGGCACGACTCCGTGCATGGCGTTGGCTGGCATCGCCTCCATCGCCGGGTGGAGGAAAGGCGAAGCTCAGGTGCGCACCGCGCCAGCCTGCTATCGATAGGGATGGATCGTACATCCTCGGGGCAGCCCCAGCACACGGAGGAAAACTCGTGTTCGCTTTTGTCTGGGCAGCAGCAGCACAGACCCATGGTGCCGCCGGTACGGGCTGAGGATGTCACCCAGCGCGGAAATTGGGTCCATGCTGTCGCTTTGGCTCCCTCTCCCAGAAGAGAGGGCAAGGATGGCTCTGACGGAGAAGTCACACCGTCCTCATCGGCCACGTGCCTCGTCAGCATCTCCCCGCAGGCCAGCAGGGACGTTTGTGCTCGCAGGTTGGGGTACCGCGCGAGCAATACCTGCCCCAGTCCCCCACGACGCTTCGCATCGCCGTACGGTGACCATCAGCAAGCTGAGAATCGAGTTTATTTCATTCACAAAGTGCCAGCTCCGCAGGCGGTCCTTGCAAAGCAGTTTGGAGGTGGCCAGATTTTGGCCCAGCGCTGCT
This sequence comes from Haliaeetus leucocephalus, assembly GCF_000737465.1. NCBI lineage: Eukaryota > Metazoa > Chordata > Aves > Accipitriformes > Accipitridae > Haliaeetus > Haliaeetus leucocephalus. The sequence goes on from NW_010973092.1 coordinate 5,386,723, forward strand.
CCTTCCCACCCCAGCGGGGGCTGCTCTCTCCCCCCACGCCCCACAGCAGCCCCCGCCGCATCCCACCATCAGCCCTCCTTTACCCCAGCCCGCTTCGCTCCAGCTGTTAAACTCCTTGCCTGGTGGATTACCTTTAATTTATGCCACCAGTGCCCTTTCATGGATTATAATTCTGTATGAGATGTTTGTGCTGTATCCTCCCCCCGTATTAAAGTGTCAGGAGTATATCCCCAGGCCATCCATCTTCAACGCTTCCGCACGGGCTTGGCAATTCTCTGACATGAATATTATGGCTCTCAATGCAGAGTCTCCATCACTCAAGCTGACAAGTGTTAGAATCTCCTCTCTTGAACAGGGTAAGTGACCTTTTCATATGCAGCGTAGATTCCCGGTCACGCTGCATCTGGTGCAGTGAAACCAGTGAGTGCCAGCAATTCCCTAAAGTCTTAAAACACAAGTCACAGGTCCTTTTCAACTTGCAAAACCAACCCTTAGCATGACAAAGTTAAAGGGCCTTAATCAGCCCCTGGTTAGCCAGTCCCATAGAGGAGGATGAAAAAGCATCTGTGCGATGCCTTCTGCGGGATTCATTGACAGGAATTTTCAGGGCAAGATGGGGGATTTGGGTGTTTGGCTTGCTGGAGAGTATAGGAAAGATTTTGTGACCAGTTAGTGACTTTAGTGACTTTGAAACCTCAACTCTAATTTTAAGCAACATTTTTTTTAAGTGAGGTGCTTAAAGTTAGATCCCTAAACCTCACCAACCTGATTTTCAAAGCTGCTAAGCACCTGGGCTTCCCACAGTGTGTGCAGGAGCTTCCCTCTACCTGTGCCTTGAGAGAAGCAGAGGGAGAAAACAACCCTTGAAAGCCCTTCCAGCTCAGACCTTCACAGCTGTGCTGCCGTGGGGACACTCCAGTCCAAGTTGCTCGAAAGTGAGTCCCCTGGAACTGAACTGCATGGCTATTCAGGTTAAATCCCCCCTACAAAATTCACACATTACCCCAAGTCTTTGGCTAAACTAGTGCCTAATTTTTTTTTTTCTTCTCTAGAGAGCAAAAGTACTTTCATCGCAACTCTGCCACCTTCCCTCTACGAAGCTTCTCGTAGTGGCTCATTGCCAGCACAGCGCAACAGAAACTTGTTAACACCTTTTCAGCTCCCTCTTAATAAAGTCAAGGCAATTAACAGCTTCGCTATTTACAAAACAAATCCTCTTCGCAACACCTGAGAAAGAGAGTTACAAGTGTTTCCCAAACATTTCTCAGTTGGGGAGAACACCTACAATAACTGTCTACTGGGATGTGTTGCATCTGCTCTCCCTGGCTGGAGAGGACGAGTCCATATTCTCCTGGAGTTCACACTGCACTTCCATCCAGGACACCAGATCAGCCAGCACAGATCTGCTGGGAAAGTTTCCTATCCAAGGGTTATTCCAAAGAGAAAAAAGTATACAGGGAGCCAGGGTGTGAATTCATTGCCCCCACTGCTGGTCCTTACTCCTGATACAGCCATACGTGGTGGAGTGCAAGAGCCACGTGTGGGTAAGGTAGGTTGTTCCCCTCCAAAGATGTCCCCGTGGGTGGCTGGGGGGGAGTGGGTAACGTACGGCAGATTTACACCTCCGCGCGGGGATTCTCAAGCTCCCCTCCTCTTTTTCTGGTTCCCTGCTCTCTCCTAGGATACATCCCATGCCCCCCACTTTGCAAATCACTGCCCTGGCTTACAGTGCAGTAAATTCCCCCTTTTCAAACAAGCCCCGAGGAGATGAGCAATATAACAGAAGATTGATGGATTAAAGAAAATCAAATAAATGTAACTTGCAATGTACTTTCAAAATTAATTCCTTCCTCCTCTTTTCCTCTCCCATCCCACTCTCCTTTCCTGCAAACACACACAGTGGCCTATAATTTAGGAACAAGAAAGATGACGTGTTCCCTAACTAAACCATTTATTTAGGTGCAGAGGTGACTGCTGGGACAACTTCACATAGGAGCACTCCCAGCCAAAGTGGACTCGGTCCAAACACTTCTGGAGTTTAGAAAAGACACTGTTTAAAGCCTATATCAGGTCTTGGGCACAAACTCATCCCTTCCAGAGGGTCTGAAATGCAGAGAGGAAAGAAGAGGGAGTTGGTGGTTACTCCAAGTGAAGTAAGGAGCAGAGACTGATGACCACAGCTAGGAAATATTCACCAAATGCAGTTAGGATGCAAAGAAGAGTAGCAATCATGTGGGACAGAGTGGGACAGGGCCAGAAAATGAAACAGAATAAGTCTAAGTCTGTTGTACAAAGGGAGTGTAGAGGTTTACAAGGAGAAGGACATGATGGGAGATAGAGGGGGAGATCTCAAGTAGTATGTTAGCTTTTATTTTCTTTCTCTCTCTAGTGTTTCCTCAGTGTCCCATGCAACATTAATCGAAGCCACCTGTGGGCATGTCCAGGAGAGAATAGCTCGTCAGGGGACATAAGACCACAGAGCCTGGACAGTATACGGCCCTTAATTTCCTCCTCGGATGCTTTCAATAGCTCATGGGATGCCATAAAAGATGATAATGACTAGGTCAGTGGAAAGACTGTAAAACAGTGGGGAGAGGCACAAGCGTTACCTCACTTGGGCTCAAACTCGGGCCATGCATGGACTGAGTTTGCTGGTTGCAAGCTCCTGTGCTTGGGACAGCAGCTGCACTCCACGTCCCCCCATACAGCCCGGCTGCCAGTGCTCAAAACCGGGCTGTGAGGAGTTACATGGTCTGAAATGTTGGGTTCTGAAGTCGGTGGGATTCTTGTCATTGATTTAGATCAAGCCTGACAGTTCAGTCGGACACAGGCAAGGGTGAGGACAACAGTTCTCACATTTCTTCCCAATTGCACGGACTTTTCTAACTCACGACACTATGGCTCCTAGCCCAACACTTCTAGGGGATCATCTTCAAGACTATAGCTGGCAGCTTTAAACACAATAATTTCTATTTCTCTCCCTTTTGCCCAGTGCCTTGAAGCTAAACCTGCTCTGACCCAGATCTCCATCCCCACTCCTGCCAGGCAGAGACTTCTGCTGGCCAGCTGCCATTGACTATGATAGGGACAAGGCACCTCCTCCCTATCACTAAGTGGATTTCAAAGGCAATAAGCAAGAGAATAATTAAATTAACTCAGTCCCAAATACCTCCTGAGGTGCCAAGCATTCCCAGCATTGCAGCAGCACCGCAGGTGTCTGGAGAGCAGGTAATTCCAGTCAGTAGCAGGCTGCAAATGTGGCTCCAGGGAATATCTCTGCTGGCGCGGGAGCACCGGCGGCAGCCGATCCTGGACAGGAGCGCTGGGAAGAAACTCTTGGGATGGCTTTGCTTGAGCCAGCTCAGGTCCAGGAATAAAACAGCCCCATTTATGCTTTGATGTGCTTAAGTTAATAAGACTTATCCCAGGGCAAACACAGTTGTACTTCTCAGCTTGGACTGCTTTATCGCAGCACGTTCATTTTTTTTCCCCCCAATCTACTACAGGCTGCGAGACCTGAATCTGGATTCGAGAGAGCCCATGATTTGGGAGTGGTGAGGGCACAGCCTTCGCTCAGCTCCAGCTCCGAGCTGTGCACAGGGAGCCTGGGACGGCTCTGGCCAGGCTTAGCGGCAGGGCAGAGGACATCCCCGCTGCAGAGCTTTATCTCACCGATCACCAGAGAGGTCACAAATCACCATCCGATCCCTTTCAAGCAGTTGGGAGCACTAAATTGTACCTCTCGTATCCAGACAGCACCCAATCTCCCAGGGCCAGGCCAGGTACATTGGTAAGGAGATAGTGTAAATGGTCAAACAGGATGGAGCCCAAAGTTCACAATTTCCTGTGCTTTAACCTAGAAAGTGCCATATCTGTGGGAGAGTCTGATTTAGGTCATTTTAGATTATCTCACTTTCTGAAGGGGGCTGCTCTGGCCAAGGATTTGCCACCAGCGAAGAAGATCTCACATTTCATGTGAAACTAAGTACAGGGTGCTTTGTACGTTTTCAGCACAAATTTAATTATAGCTATGATCAAATAAATGTTTGGGAAGAGTGACAGATAGCACTATGACGAGAACCAAGAGTGGCAATCAGCACCTTCCAGCAGGAAGCCAAGCGGAGTTTTAAACCCCAGATGGTCTTTGGGGCACTTTCACTTTCTCTGTTCTGCAAAGACGATGTAATTAATTTCCACGTCACCATGATTTGTTCAGTAGCGTATTAATCACCCTGCCTCGTAACGAAGCTAACCACTGACAAAAACTCTTCAACTCATTCCCTTGAAATTTGACTGTAGGAGGACACTGGCCTCACCCCGGGGAACTATTTTCCTGAAGAGTTTTTCTAGCACTAAAAATGCAGGTACATCTTGGTAGGCTATTAAATCCACATGTGAAAATAAATTCCTCTATTATCTTGTGCACGCAGTTTAGCTTGCTTTTAAGGAGATATAAATGCATTAGAGCATCCCATTAAAGCAATTTACACATCTTGCTTTATTTTCCCAGACAGGCCATTTCATCCTTGGAGATTACGGGCTTTTGGGAAAATGTATCAACTAAGGAGCCGTGGAATAACAGACTTGTCCTTCAGCTGCTACTCCCTGGAACAAATGCCACCCTGGCCTGTGTTTTGAATGACAGGCAGCTTTTCACACAGACCTCTTCACCCTCAGACGCTTCTTTTTCACAACCATGTGGCGATGGGGAAAAAAAAAAAAAATTGAGGCCCAAAGGCTGGAAAAATGAAAACAGAAAGCAGCGAAGCGTGGCTGAGACAAGCGGATCGGTGCTTACAGGGTACAAGGAGACTTGCCGGAGATACGTGCCCCACAGGAGCGACATTCGGCAGCGAAGGGGGAAGAGCTGTGGTGGCTCCCAGGGTTTAGCCCAGCATTGTCCTCTGCTCTGTCGAGTGAAGGTCCATCAATCATCGTTCGGCAGCTAACGACCGAGGGGTTTCTCCACAAGCACTCAGCTGCTAGAGACAGGCAGCGAGCAACGGGACACGAAATCTCCAGCTCACCCATCTCACCAGTGTGCAGCTGGTTCTGTGATGGACCAGAGACATACCCTTATTTTCTGAGATACCAGGGAAGCCACACACGCTTCTCTGCTTGCTGAAAGACATGGATTCTCAAGACAGCTAAATAAATGAAACCAGAAAAGGTCTAATTGTAAAAACCACCAAAATTCTTTAAAAGCAGTTTTGGATGTGCTAGTCTTCCTTCTTAATTCCAGCTGCGTCCCTACCACCACGGACACATTTGGCTTTCAGCCTCTTCCTCAGAGGTTTGACTGCTAATCCACCCACCAGTCCTTGAGGAAGAAATGCTCTGGAGATTGCATTTGGGTTAGGAATAGTCCTCACTTCCCAATGACAGCCCAGCCGATAAGACTGCACTTTATGGTCCTGGCTGCTGCTGCTATGGTGTGCTTTCCATTGCAAGTCACACTGTGACAAATTACAAAGTGTTCTTTCACTGAAATGCCTTCAGTAGTATTTATATTTAAGAAAAACTCCAGATTGCACAGATGAGGTAGCTGATGATGTGCGGTTTCTACATTTCACATTTTTTAATGTATTTTTTTCTAAATATCCAGCATTTCTTGACGCCCTTTAATTTTTTTTTGAACTTTTTTGCAAAAGTGGTAACCGTTTCCAGCAGAAAACAATTTCTGGCTAACTCCACCACAGGCCTGCAGTGCATGACATGCAAATAATGCCACTGCAAATATGCGAACAGCTGGGGAAAAGGTGAGTAATGCAATTGCTTGGCAAAGAATCACAGCAGCCTGTATTCTCACTTAAAAGTTTTACAATGCACTTGCTGTGATGCAAGAAGAGATCACAGCGGGCCAAAGGCCTGGAGCCACCTGACGCTGGCTTCTCACTTCTCTGTCCCACAAGCAATAAGGCTTTGGGAACACTGAGAGGTCACCTGGAAACACCTCTGGGCTGTGGATAGGTTGGACGGCCTCCTCCCAACTATATTTTTGTCCTGTTTAGGAGGCCAGAAGACTCTGACATCCTCAGATCTAGCCTCAATCTCCTATTACCTTAAAACATCCTGAGCAATGCCTTTGACTCGCCGGCTGATGGTCCGGAGGAGCAGACAAGCTGCTTCCCAGGCTCTGTCTCACCGTCACCCTCTCTGATGGAGAGAAACAGATGTAATCCATTTTGGCAGTGGTACACGTTTTCATATTAGTTTGCTGCTATGTTTATTTCCACTGATTTTTTTTTTAAGTACTTGTTCAGGATCCTACACATACCCAGTATACTTAAAAACACTCCTTCCACATTAATCACGTAAAAGGAACAAAATATTTTGTGCCAACATGCCGATACTTGCCCTGGAGAGCCCTTTTTCCCTAGAGAGTAGTACGCTCCATGACACAGGACACCTCGACCAAGCCCATTGGTATGCCAGAGCAAGATAATCAAAGCAAGATCATTACATCAGGCTTGGACATCTCAGGGAAGGATGTACAAGAGAAGGTGGTAAGAAAGGGAGCAAATTTATGCTTCCTGCAATGACAAAGACAAATGTCTTGATTGGCCCTGAAGGGATGTAAGAAAAAAAGACTTCTTTTCTGCAGGACAAACCATTAGAGCTAAGAGGTCTAAGCCAGAAGCAGAGCCTATGGCTAAGTGATGGCTCAAGTTAATTCACAAATCAAGTTTAACTACTTTAGCAGAAAAAAACCCAAACACATCGACAACAAAAAAAACACAACCCAGGCTTGGAACTCTTCAAAGTGTTTCAGCCAAGGAAAAGCGCCCTGTCCGCTGCAGGAGTCAGATAGCTAGTGCAGGAGTCAGGAAAAGTCAAGCCTAGAATAAAACATGCCATCAGCTCTTCACATGGGCACAGGCTCCTTTATGTGGGGAGCACCACATGTCCTCCAAAGTAAGGGTCTAGATACCTTCTCGGGACACTCTCTCTGTACTTTCAGTCATTCAAGAAAGCAATAGCTCTTTGAAACTAGAGAGTGATGCCAAAAAAATCTCGATTTCCACAAAGGAAAGTCAGGTATAACAGCATGGATGGCAAGGACAGGACTGCCCAGTCTACGGAGACTTAGACTATCCCAAGGCAGCCCCTCTTCTCTGCAACCTCACTTAAAAGACTTCCCCATCATCTCCCAGAGCCTTATTAATTTAGCTGAATGGGTTAATTGTGACTCATCTTATTATTTCTTCCAAAGAAAAGATCCAGAAAGTTACCACATTCCCCTTAGGTGTCTGCAACCCCTGCTGTGGCCTGAACTTAAGACACCAGAGGAGCTGCAATATTAGCTGCACGGGAATGTTTTGGTTTTCCCTTGCAAAACAGGCCCATCTCTCCAAGTGTGAATGTGCTTCAGTTACCTAAACATACTTGAAAGGGGGGAAAAAGGAAATTTCCATTTTTTTTGTATTTAACCAAAGAATTCCCATTTTTGTTGAAACCAAACAGAAAAGGGCATGCCTCAGCACATTCCCCTTGTGCTAGATACCAAGGTAAGAAGAAACTTTTAGAAGACTACATTTTCCTCTAAAGCTTAAACAAATTCCCATCAGCAATCTGTCACCTCCGGACCAGCGTGCAAATCCTACAACCTCCATGAGCAGAAATGATTCAACGTTAAACGTATGTGCACATAAAAGACACATTATATTTCTGGAAAACCCACCCGGCACCAGGTACTGCTATTTCACATACACAGGTGTGTTGGCACATACGAACCGTGACTTCTGAAAATTCTTCTGTGTTTAAACTTTCTCAATTGTAAGGAAGAAAACGTGTAGCAGAACTGCAAATTAATACTAGGTGACAATGAAACAATTAATTTTCATTGGAACTGGATAGATAAATAAAGATCCAATTTCTTGTCGGTACAAGGGAGTGAAAAATCAAAAGCTGCCAGTTTATACTGCCAGGACATTTTGTTCTCAGGTCATACCCAAATTGACATAATAGCGTTCACCTCAGTAGAATTACACCAGATCATAGTACCTAAGGACGTGGCCCAACATCATCTTCTGCAGTAAATCTATAAAAGCACACATAGAACTGTCCATTTAATTTAAAAAATATACTTCAACTTACACCTTTTCCTTCATGTCAGCTGACAAAGATCATCACATCAATGTTTGTACACAGAAAAAAAGCAGTTAGAGGGGAAAAAAATAGTTAGAAAATGTAATTGTCCATCAGTCTTTGCTCTCTCTGTCCAGATCAGTCCTGCCCACACACACCTGCAATAATCACTGAGCTGAGCAGGGTTCAGTAAGAACATTTGCAAGGCGGAGGCATAGGGAAATAATTTATTTCAGTGTTGCAGGAATGGAGGAAGACACAAGCAGCCAAAGCTGAGTTAGCAGAGAAGAGGAATGTGCCTGTCCTCATTTGGCCTTTTCTCTACCTGTTCTCTTCTTTTCACAGCTCCGAACAATGGTGCAAGTGAATACACCGTGAGGTTTCCTCTTGGATCATCGCCTTTAGTGGCTGTAGACAGCAACACAGAACAGCAAACAAAACAGTCAGAGATGCCACCAGAACAGAGAAACAGGGATCCTCCCAGTCACAGACTCATCTGTATCACTGGAGCTGAACTACTCCAGCCTCAGAGCTGCGCTCCAAACTTGCTAGTTCAATACAGACAGACACGACATCAGAATTATGCCGGCTCTGCTCATTTTCAGTTCCACAGACGAAGCATGACTTCTCACTGTCCGTTACAGCTCCCCAGCTTCCCTCTCTCACAGCTGTGTTACATAAAAGTTTTCTTATGACTATTTTCAGTTGAAATGTTGTTTTGGCTTCAATTTATTCCCACTAAACTGAATTTACATGGTTACTGCAATGTCTTAGCAAGAGACATGCTAAAATACCACCTTTTCCTTTACTATAAGACATTCTTGTAAGATGTTAGACCAACAGATTCTTTAAGGTTATTTTGCAATATATGTTATTTAAAAAAATAAGCCTTGGCTAAACTGAAAGAAAACTGGCCACTAATTTCTCATCACTGATTTAGGAAGTCCAGAAGTCATTAACAGACTTGTAACAGGCATTACTACAGCGACAGCAGCTTTCTTCATTAAAACATCATACCACACAGAGAAATTCTCTGCACATATTCAGGTAACAGTCACGGTCTCCAAAGAAACATTTCAAAACACGATATACCAAATGATCCAAGCACCAAACGACTGGCAAACCTTGAGAACACAGGTGTTAAACTCCCCATTCCTACGTACAAGTAGGTACTTAAACATGCAGATCCCAGCAGTGCATATGCAGTAACCATCTGCTTGTGCAATTACCCATATTTCCACTCCAAAGTTTAGTGCAGGCGATAGGTGCATGAGCACTCACGCTCCAAGAAATAGACTGCTCAACCTAGCAGCCCATGAGGTGTTGGATGATCATATGAATATTTGCTCAAGTTCAGGTAGGAAAATTGAGATGTTAGGCACACAGAAGACTGGTGGACAAGTCTGAGCCTGGACTTGTGTTCTGTTCCAAAAAAGGCAGTGAAAAGACTTCTTCCACATTAGCTCAGAGGACTTTAGACTGGCCTACAGATCCAGTACACGGTGCCAAATCTCCTTAACTACAAGCAGGCGTTTTTTTTAATTGAAGAGATATACTGATATACTGCTCAGCTGGTATGACACAAAGCTGGAACTAAAGAGAGATGGGGTTTATTCTTGATCCTGCTGCTGCTCCAAAGGATGACCCGAGGAGAGTAATTTCTATTCTCTGTCCCTGACCTTCACGCTTGTACCATTTGTGTACTGCTAGTTCCTTTGGTACAGCATTGCCTCATCTACCGAGGAGAGATGTTATAAAGAAACTAGGTATCATTATTAAAACCATGTTTATGGATTACTTAAAGTTGTTCATTCCAGGAATCCCATGTAGTCTTAAAACTGAACGCTTTGCAGAGAGAATGAGCAACTGGTAAAAATACATCATGGCTGCTTTGTAGTGTGGTGACATTCTTTGCCATAGGTAGTGATGAATTAATAGCAATTATAACACTAAGTTTGGAGAATGCCTCAACACTGAGTCAGCACACAGGTGAGGCAATGTTTTATTGCAGTTCATTAAAAAAAAAAAGGCAATAAGAGGCTTAAGAACCATCACAGAACCTAACTACATGGAGCTAATAATCGGTATGATAAACTATGATTTACATGAATAGGAAATTGAATGGACATTTCATTTCCTATGCCTTTGTTGCTCCCATTCAATTGCACTGATGGTGCTATTCAGAGAAGCCAGCATGGTGCCTGTTTACAAGAGAACTTTGCAAAACAAAGACAGTCACGGTCAAAACTTTGCTGGTCAATTCAGTATATTTACATGGAAGACCTCTGAATAAAAAATAAAAAAAAAAAGGTATTCTGAAATTTCTGAAATAGCCTCATGGGATAGGTTATTTGGAAGTGGTAAGTAGCAGGGAATGATCTCACAGCTATCTAAATGTGTGGTGGCCACACAAAAAAGCATCTGGTTTTCAGACAGAGGCTTGATCAAACTTTCCTCGTCCAGGCAAAAATACCATCGCACAAGCCCCTTAGCAAAATGGGAAAAGACAAAGTGTTCTGCACGCAGAAAACAGTATTGTCCAAGTCTGGCTCCAGAGAAATATGGCACAAACTCTTTGCTTTCAATAGGAGCGGAGAACATGCCATGCTAACATCTGACAATACAATTCAGACATATATATAACATACCATCTGAGCAGGTCCCAGAAATGATCCGATTTTCCTTCTTTCTTTTAACCAAGAGAATGGAATTGCTCCAGATTTACAATGAAGCAAACTCAAATCACAGTTGGAACCACTGTTTTTAAGAAGACCTTGCTATGCCATAACTTTTCACAGTTCAGTTGCTAAATTACACATTATAAAAATAAGTAAGTGCAATTGAGAGACTGTGTTAATCTCAGAAGTTTAAACATCGCCCTGTAATGACTGCTTTATATTGGCCCATAGTAAAGTACTTTATGGGGCATGCAGGAGATTTATCCGCACACGTACGTTAAATACTCCTGGGAATTTTCTCACATAGAGAGACAAGGCCTGACACAAAACTAAATACGTACAAAACATTGCCATCATTCACACTGCAACAGAAATGCCACCCAGTAAGAAAAAAATTTACAACACCTAAAAGAGATAAGAACCAATAGCCAGCATAGCAAGAAGATGTTGCTTTTGGAAGTGCAGAATTTCCTAACTTGACAATCAGTGCAGATTTTGGTAACATAACAAAAAACAACTGTCTCCTTGCAAGGAAATGAGAGCTTAGGTGTTGACTATAAATAGATCATAAAGAAACATGGGTGGTTTGCAGAGTAGTTTACTAAAGCCGAGAGTATTTAGAGCCAAATTAGGTTCCTGCACACAAAAATTCCCTGGAATTTAGGGTGAGTTCATATGCGATTCCTCGCCCAGGCAGTCTGGGGCTGACAGACTGCACCCAACTGTCTTTCGCAATTCTCTCTGGTAATACGGAGGATCCATCCAGGCCAACTCAGACATTCCAGGTGAGAAGACTTTTAAATAAAGTAAATGTGATGGTAAAGAAGTTGCAGATATGGTACAAGTGAGTGTCTGTTTGTTGTTTTTTTTTTTTAAATAATCATACATCAGAATAGTACCACAGCTAAGCAAGAATGAATCAGCCAGGTGTTCTCAGGGGACAAAATGTGATGCCGTACAAGACAAATGTAAGCATACCCAGCAAGGCACTACATGAAGTACTTTGTAAGAAAGCATCACCTCCCTCAGCTGTAAAACAATCACAAGCAGTAAACTGAAGAGAATTCTTAATCCTTCAGTGTTATCATTATTAGAGTATCATTCACCCACTTGTCTGCAAGCTGCCTTCTTCTCCCACCAACTGCTCCGTCTTACAACAATGCCTCATTTCTGGCTCGGAAGACCAACAATAGGCTCTCCCCTGAGCTTATGGCAGCATCTCCATGATCACTTGGCAGGAGGCAGCATAACAATAATTTGACAGGCATCCTCCCAAGGAGACTCAACACATCAGTCACGCTGCTGACACACTCCACACCCAAAGGAGCTCATCCAGACTACAGAAGATTACTAGGTACAGGCAGCTGCTCTTGATTGACTATCCAAAAGAGAGCAAGTTGCACTAACAGCAGAACAAGAAAGTACCTATTTCCTGCGATGGTCCTTGTGACATTACCATGCTGGTTTGAGCTAAGTCTGCCCGAGTAAAGCAAAGCAGCAGGTAATCAGTAGAGAGGACTGAAGTCCTATTTCTAGTCCAAGAACAAATCTACTGACTGGCATCTAAAAGGAAATAGTACTGCAAAAACAATTGCAAGTTACCTTTTTATGATGTGCAAAGAGTCTCTCTTTCCAACAAAATAAAAATAATTACTCTTCAGATTTTTTTTAAAAAGGAAATTGAAAAACCACAGTATGTTCAGAAGATGCACTGTTGCTGGGTAGTACCAAAACCGACCAACATTTGCTGTCAGAATAACATGAATTATCTTGATCTGACTGCTCCAACTTAACGAATTAAAATTAACTGTGACTCTTGTGGCTTTAAATAGAATCTGTCATTCTAATATGGCACTGAAAAAAAGTAAGAGTTTGAGTCACTCCTTCCCTTCATACAGCACCCTGAGACAAACGTCCACCAGTTTATCACCAATGTACCAATTTTGCTCAGACAACTGTTGTTTAAAGAACAGTCAAGATCAATAGCTTGAACAAAAGAAGAAAGACAAATCCTCTTTTCTCTTCCTACATGAGAAAGACAAGGGTTTGCAAATCTCCATGTAACACTTTTGGGGGGTTTTTTGTGGTTTGGTTTTTTGGGGTTTTTTTTTTGCTTAAGGTTGCTGAATGAAAGTCCTGAACTCCGAGCAGCAACTCATTTCTGAGGCTTGGCATGCTGGAATGCTCTGACTTACGTAGGCAATGGGGAACTGGCTTTGACTGAGGTTTCTGCCATCGTTAATGTATGTTCAAGGTTCCTGGCAGTTTAATTGCTCTTAAAGATAATAAACCCCTTATGAGACAGGAAGGCTGAACAATCAAATACTTCAGATTAGCTCAATCTGTATAGTTCCAAGAATAACTTCCAGTGCAGGTGATAGCAAGCATATGATAAGCAAAGTTCCAGGAGAAAGTCTGTTGAAAAAAACAGAATTATGGGAAACAGACTGAACTGCTGGTTTTATGGACATAGCTCTACTCCAGCACTCAGGCAGTAAAACTAAAATGAACTCCCTCAAAGTTAAAAATACCCAATAAAACTCAATAGGCAAGGTAATTATTTTGACTCAACAGGGGAAGAAGACAGGTCACTCGTTCCCGCAGAGAGTAGCTTACCTTGCTGACACCAAATAGTAAGACATCTTTCAGTTCATCTGTTTTTTTTCCAAAGATATGTTTTCTGTGATATGGATTTATAACACTGGCCAAGCCTATACCACTCTGGGCCAAAAAAACCCTAAAGACCAAAAGAAACATAAGCAGCACATCCTCCAACAGCCTCTCCTCAGTGTCACAGCTCCCCCAGGGGACCAGGCTGGTTGTTCATTTTACATTCCCAGGACTGATCTTCTGCGCACATTCTACTTATTAATGCAGGTTCCTCAAGATCTCAGCTGTGAGATTTGCTGGATCAATACTTGTTCTAGGTGTACAGATACAGAGGGTCAGGATGGCACCCAAGGGATGAAGGTACTGTCTCTCTTTTTACCTTTCCCTTAGAAAAATGGAAGTGAACACCAGTCAGCAAGTGAAGGTGTTAGCTCTAATATTAGAGAATAAATCCATGATAGACATACACTTGAATGACTGAAACTTTATATTGCATGGGTTATAAAGGTAACACTTGCAACATAGCTGCTTTTGCCCTTTCTCCTAGCCCTCCTAGTAAGGACCCACATACTCTCTATGGAAGTTATGATCTTCTATAGATAGAATATAATACAGGTCTGTCACAAAAGCAAAACTGAAAACTCCAGCAGTAATGTAAAGCCGATATTTATTGTCAAGCAGTATCACAGCAAAGTAAGTAAGAAAATGCCATAGTGACTAACAAAATACAGGTGAATGTCTTGTGAATTCACCCAATTTTAGTTTCTGACATCTTCAAAAAAGAAAGTTTTGGTGTAGCTGACAGGAAACCACAAAGTACAACTGTCCTGTAAATGGAGCAGACATACACGGTGACAATAATTATAGGCAAAATAAATTAGTTGTAAATGGATCTATTTACTGTGTTTCTAACCACCTAATATTTTTTTCTTCATATTTGAGGATTTGGGCTGCTTCCCCCCCCCCGTCCTAAAAGTCCAAATATTCTTAGGTCTTGGTACTGTAGGGACCAGTTTTCTAAATGTTTATTCTCTGGGCTAGCAATAGTGGTTTATTCCACTAAGAAGATAAACAATTAGCTTAAACAAAGTTTAATGTTACAGACAAATGAATTATGTTTCTGGTAATTACTCAAGCTGGGGGAGCAAGTTTTTTCATGAAACAAATTATGAAGTTGCTTGTTTGTTTAGTAATAGTCAAGCATACTAATATTTCAGAGTTGTGAAAATGACATTGGTTTCTCCAGCCTAGCCAGTCAAACCATAAGATACAAAGCTTGAAGTTAACAGCGCAAGTACAGCTCTCTCAAGAAAATTAAAAAGCCCCATGCTGCCGCCCCCCCCCCCAAAACAGTCCAGTTACTTTAGAAAAGGTAATAGTGCCTGTTGAATAGCATGGCCCCTAACCCATTCTCTCGAAATTCTCAAATAGAACACATTAAAGTTCAAGGGTAAACAACGATACAAGGAAAACAACAGAAATCAGCATACCTTTTAACAGCAGGAGAACACAGAAAACACCCTTAAGGTGAGCTGTTCCAATTAAGCACCTTTCTTTCAAACAAATGTTGGAAGACAGCTTTAGTCCTTGACTAAAATACACCTTCTTGTGACTGCTAATGGAAATCAAACACTGATTTATAACCACAGTGCTTTTCACCACTGAGAGGGGAAAGGTACATGCAATGTACCTTCAAATAAGTCCTTCAAATTATATTCTGACAAAATACATCAGGCTCAAGTGAATCATCTTCAAGAGTGACCTTAGCTTAGTGATGTAATCAGCAATTAAAATTCTAAAGTTGCTAATATGCCTCCAGTAATTGTTTTCTAAGTTACTTCCAAGTACCTCCCTTCATAATGGAATTTGTGTCTGCTAAAAAAATGCTGAAACACAAGTCTCAGTTTCACAAAGCACAGGCCAGCTGTATGTTGTTTGGGAATCTGCTCTGGTATAAATAATTTTGTTCTCCCCAGACAGCCAAACCAAGATAAATGGGGAAAATAGCAGTTAAGTCACACCTGTTGAGAATTTTGTCTTTTTATAATCACCTGACACCATAAATTTATCATGTAATTCTACATTCACTTTGTCAATAGAAAAGCTACTGGAACTATTACATGCTGGTTAAGTGTAAGGTTATTTATCCCAAGAGGATACAGGTAGTCATGACAATAACATTTACTTCAGATAATATTGATTACATAGCCAAGGGATACACATATTATGCTTTCCAGTGTCTGTAACTTGGAATGCTTGAGATGGTTTCCACTGAGCTCTCACCCCTGATGCTCTTCCTGAGGGATGTGATGTTGTAGCCTAGGTTTATTAGGATTGTGTTCAATCAACCAGTCAGCAAGCCAAATCTGTGGAACAAAAAACCCAAACATTTTCAGTTTTCTGTCATTTTCTATTAAGTGTATGGGAGAATATTGAAAGCATTATTTGAAACTCCTGATACAGACACTCTCCTACCGTGCTGCAAAATTAAGACCTTTCAGAAAAAATGGACATACAAATAACCTGTTTTTTCAAAATAGTCTTTTAAATCTTCACAACTTGTATTGGTTTTTGAACAATTCCCACTGACCTTTAGAAGACAGCTTTTTCTGGCAATGTCTATCTTTCTGTATGTATAAGAACATTTGAGCCATACTTCATATAATCCCATCAACTGTTTTGGAATGAGGCTGTACAATACGCATGAAACTGCTTAATGAAATATTACTCCCGACAACACTTACAGATACTTTCTCTAGTAACCATTCATTAAAAGTGCCAGTCTTCTGCACTGAAATCACCTTATAGTACCTAAAACTTAAGAACAAAACATGGTTACTTTTTGAAATTCATCTTGCAAGTTTTCCAGCACATTGTACTTAAATAAGAATGTGAGAGGTAGGAATGCCTCGAGCCCTGATTCCATCTGCCAATGTCTCAGCCTGGCCTTAGACAAATTAACCCTTTGCTTCTATTTCTCCACTTGTAAAGAGAAGTTTTTAACACATCCTTATTTACTTCACAAGGCTGTTGACGATTAGTTTCTGGAATGCTAAGTACAACAAAGTTCATACCATACTGTGAAGTGAAAGAACTGATAGAATAGTAGATCAGTAAGGTAAGGAACACTCTCCTTTTATTATCAGGTACAAAAAGATTGGTTTGCAAAGAAAGAGACAACAAGCAGAGCACTATGACAATCCTCACAAGTTAGTCAGCAGTAGCAGAAGAACCCTAAGAACTCAAGACAAAAATGGAAAACAAAAACAAAAACCCAAACAAATCCCAAAACATAAAAGCCCAAAAGCTCTTAGAAAAACTACTTGGGAAAAAGAAATTTTTAAATCGTTTGAGCCTGATTAAATTTATTCTGTGTTACTTAGGGAATTGTATGAGATAACCTCTGTGCAGCTAATATTTCTGAGTGGACAGATACTTTCTGATGCCATCTTCAAAACGAAAGGAAAAAAAAAAAAAAAAGAGCCAAATCACCCCAACTTCAGTTCTTCAGTTCCTGGAAGGATACTAGGAAAAGAAAAATAATAATTCCATCAATCTCCCTATAAGTTACCTAGCAGATAATGAACTGAAAAGCAAGAGCCAACATATATTTTGGAAAAAAAGCAGTATCATTATTTTCCTTCTGTCACAGACATTATGGAAAGAGAAGGAGGAGCAAATATCATGTTTTCATTTTAGTAAAGCTATTGACACTGCTTCATACAGCTTTCTTACAAGCTCAGTGAAGTTACTATTAGTTACCACAACTGGCTAGAAAATTGTGCTCAGAATGTAGAGATTAATTGGAAGCAAAAACAAACAATGAGTTAGAGAAATGTGACTTATAAAGTAAGAGGAAAAAAAAAATCAGTTTTTAATATAGCAAAGTGATGACTAAAGGGAAAAAAAGATGGTAATGCTCTTCAAATATGCAATAGGTTGCTGCAGAAAAAAAGGAGATATTACATTGTCTCCAATGTCCTGTGGGGATAGTAAAAGGAAAAAAAAATAAAAATAATGAGCTTAAAATTGGAGCATGGGAGATCTAGGCTAACTTTTAGTGAAAGCTCTTCAACCAAGTATAATTAAGCACTGAAACAGATTGCCTAGGGAGACTGTAGATTCTCCATCATTTGGAATGCTAAAGAACAGGCCAGACAAACATTTGTTAGGAATGGTTAGATACAATTGGACTGGCCTTTGGGCAAAGGGATGGATGAAAAGACCTCTTGATCTCTGTTTTCTAGATTTCTATGGTAACAGTGCCAGATTTACAGACATAGTGAACAGATTATAAAGCTGGAACAATCACAGTACACTTAATCTGACCCCATGTATACCACATAATTCATAGAAACACCCCGAATTATTTTTCAGGCTTTTTTTCCTGAAATGTATCTTTTAGAAAAATGCAATGTTGATTAAAAACCTGATAATGATGTAGAATGCACCACAACTGCCGGTAAATTGTCACGTTGATTAATTATCTGCATTCTTAAATAAGTACTACTGTGAATGACTTGAACTTTAAGAATACAAAAAACATTTACCATTTTTGCAGATGAAAGAAAGCTAATTTTGTTTAGGAGCTGGGAAAAAACAAACAAACAAACAAAAAACTAAAAAATCACCACCAACACCAAAAGAACAACAGGAAATTAACTCTAGTCTTTCCACAAAGAACTGTAATTTGAATGACATCCATGGTTAAAAGGAATAACATGTGAGAGGACAGCAAGATGCACCAGCTTGATAACTTGAAAGGGGTCATAAGAAGACAGAAGAATTTTCTGTAGGGCAGTTTGACTATTCAAGATATGATTCTTCTGAGTGAAACCTAATTCAGTTTCCTGGTGAACTGCGGAACAACCCAAGGAAATGCTAATCCATGCTGTATAGTCAAAATAATAGCTTATCCTGAAAGATTGATAATATTGATCTAAATAAACATAACAATGGCAAGATATAGACAGTCTTGCTAAGAACTCTACAGTATTTTACTCAACTGTGTAACTATTACCAGTGTGATTAGCATCTAATCTCACTTAGTATCTATTGTATGAAAGCTGTTTCATTACAAACTCACCTCAGAAACAGTAAATAAAGTAAAAACTTATATTCGACATCATATGATAGTACCCATTTACCTTTTCAGCCATCTGTAACAACTATATGTTAGAAAGAGTTTTACAGAAGTCACCTAAACCCCTCTATCATTTCATCAAGGCTGATTTCATTTAGTCCTGGCCCTCACTTCATCTATTAACAAACCAATCAACTTCTTGAAAGGCAAATGTTATTTGATTAGCCCATTAGCAGGGAGCTAAAACAGCACAGCTCTTTAACAAAAGAGTAGCTTTCCTACGTACAGGGACTTTACTAATACAAAGTAAATGTATCACAAAGCATACCACACAATACTGATATACTGTACATACCATTGGATCTGCTGGCTTCTCTTTACACAGTGCAGTGAGCCCAGCTAATAATGTAGGCTTTACATAAAGGTTCAAGTAATCCCTAGCTCTTTGTCCAGCTGGAATTGGCTCCAAGATCACTGTAAGGAATAACCACAGGTGTTGGAAAGCAGCTTATAGAGCAATTAAAGAAAAAAGGCATCTTTCAAAGGTTGTTTAGATAGGAGCTGCTGTTTTCCTTAATAAGTTAATAATACATAATGTTTTTTATAGCTTCTTCCACAACAAACTGCAAAGAAACTACCTAAACCCCTTTACAATGTCCCTCAGGTAATCTTACTAATTGTAGCCAATTATGAAAGGGGAGGAAATCAGATCATCTGGGGAAAACCTATATCCTTGAAAATGCATTGAGGGCAGGAGAGAAACAATATATCCCATATTTAGTACTTCCTTCTTGCAGT
Organism: Haliaeetus leucocephalus; assembly: GCF_000737465.1. Classification (NCBI taxonomy): domain Eukaryota; kingdom Metazoa; phylum Chordata; class Aves; order Accipitriformes; family Accipitridae; genus Haliaeetus; species Haliaeetus leucocephalus. Next base: position 5,405,980 of record NW_010973092.1, read on the forward strand.
GTGAAGCTGGTTTCTGAAGACCCTAAAAATTTCACTTTAAGTCCAGCTGTGTCGTTAGGGTGAGGAGAAGAGACATAGTTTACAACAGGTAAGGTTTGCAGGGAAGTACAACATCTTTTATTATTAAACTAACTGATACAGTTGACAAAAACAGACAAGTTTTTCTAGCAGTTTCCCTTGTATCTTTCTGTCAAAGAGCAAAGCTGTCTTACAAACAAGAGATTCTCTCCCAGCCTCTCCAGGTTCTATGGCCCAATTCTCTGGCACTTAACTTTGGAATTGCACTATCACGTAAGCATCCAGCTGCTGTTGAACAGGAATTACTCAACCTGAGTCCAAGAAGAGTCAGTCTTCTCAAGCCAACAGTGTGATAGCTTCCCATTTCCTCTCATTTACCAGCTTTGCTCCCACTCCCAGACCACAGAGTTTGAAAAGTAGAAGTAATCCCTGTAACTATAATGGCTTTTCAGATACATTTTGGTATACCTTTCATAGCAGAAAATACCAGCTTATGCATAATGAGACTCACATTCTCATAAAGCAAACAAACCCAACCTCTTCTAAATCCAATTGTATCTAGAGTCTGGACAGAGACAATTAATAATGGGGAAGGACACTATCCTCCCAAAGACTGGCAATGTATTATTTGCACCATTTTACCTTCTGGAAACATGAATCGAATTTCTCTTTCTGCTGAAGAAATGCTGAGACTGCCGTGAAGTGCATTCCTCAGATCATCAGTCCCATAGATTGCTCTTAAGCTAAAAACAAGAGAAATAAGTGCTTGGTAGGTGACTGCAAATCCCTTCCAAGTCTCTACAGTCTGAGAGCATATAAAAGCAAAATATATGGACTAATTAACAAGGCATTAGCTTGATTTTGTTTTTAAACAAAATAAGTAGCTACCTAAAATTTAGGTTCATGCACGTAGCATTCTCCATAAAATGGGTGAACTTATGAGATAAGAAGCCACTCCAAAACCGTATCTCTACTGTACAAAAAAAAAAGAGAGAGAGAGAGAGGAATTCTGGTCTCAGTTAAAAGAATGACAAAATCCTACTGACTTCCCCAAGGCCAATCAATGAGTTACCTGTGAGGGTGAGTTCTCCTCGCTCTTATGCTGTTTGATGGTCCAAGCAATTCCTTCCAGTATGAGACTGCACAATATCTGGCAAGAACCATAGCAACTAAAGGTCCAGAACTCATATAGGCTGTTAAATTGGGAAAAAACACTTTTCCATATTGGTCTGCATAAAAGTTGCTACATTGCTCTGGGCTTAACTGGAGTGTCCGTTTCTATAAAGTGTAAAAGAAAAAAAAAAAAAGGAAAAAAAACTTGCCAAATTAAGATAGCTTGCTACTTCAGGTAGGATACAGTACTCTGCTGCAGACTTATCTTCAAGTGCAGAACAGATACAGTAACAACCCAGCCTAAGCTGATTGTCCCAGATCTGATCCTCTTTGAGATACACAGTAATAAAGAGCAAGAGTTTTCCAAGTTAATTAAGCAAACAGGCCCTTTGAGTAAGATGTGATTTTAGCCTACAAAAACTACAGCATTTTAAAACTGCTGGATGACTTAAAGTATAGCCAGGGCACAGTACAGAAAAAGTGAAGAGCATTACAAGGGCAGGATTTAATTACTCAGCTGCTCCAGCATAATATTCTACTTTTAAACAATTTTCTCTTCAGCTCACACCATTAATTATGCAATTGTTCTATTTTTCATTCAGGACTCATGCTTTATGGTTCTCTCAATAGCTGCCCAGCCTGCAGGTGGCCAGGATTAGGACAAGTTTGGGAGGTTATCAGAAGGCATAGGGCAGTCATGAAAAGAGAAGTAAATAAATAAATAAATTTTAAAGTGCATTCTTTGAGCCCGAACTTATGCAACACCGAGTATCACAAATTTGGTGCCAAAAGTCACTGGAGACATCAGAAGATGCTGTAAACATCTTGTCATTAAAAAAAGAAATCTAGTCTCACTCATCTTCTGATACATTTCATATAAATAAAACAACCAGAAAGGTACAGGAGGAAATTAAAAAGAACAAATGTGGAATAAGGGGCATTTACAAGAATAAGAAAAATTATTACATTTCCTTAAAATTACAGCTAGGAAAGGGAGGAAATTAAAAGAGATCAACTGTGGAAAAGGGGCATTTACAAGAATAAGAAAAATTATTACATTTCCGGGGGGGGAATCACCTTAAAATTATATCTAGAAGCCCGGTCGTCGCTCAGCTCAGTGACACAGAGCCAGCTACCAGGGCCAAGGGCGCTGCCGCGGGGCCGGGAGGAGGAGGAGGCGGGGGGGTGCGGGTGATGGTGAGGGTGCGGGTGAGGAGGAGGAGGCGGGAGGGGCGAGGACGAAGAGGAGGAGGAGGAAGAGGCGGAGGAGGAGGAGGAGGCGCCGCCGCGGGGAGGCCCCGGCCGCG